>NW_026511224.1:0-177726 GCF_027579735.1 Bombina bombina | reverse complement strand
ATGAACGATATGTCATGAACTGCACCGGCCGGTTGCAGTTGTAATCCGTGGCAGTTGGAGAAATATATAGAAAGAGTCAATTCTGACAACAATACGTTAACCTAACCTATTAACCTAATGTGTTTCAAAGTATCTGCTAATAAGCACCTTCTTCTTCAGAGGTATGATGATCATACCTCTGAAGAAGAAGGTGCTTATTAACAGATCCTTTGAAACGCATCAGGTTAAGTACCAATCATTATACTATTTGGGTTAAAGTTTAGCGCTGAATATTTTCCAGTATCTTTTACTGCTATTTTCTAATCTTAGGGATATCTTGGAAAAGGTTATCCCGCATCTCTGGAAATTCTATTTATAGCAGCTGGTTTTTAGTCCAAACTATTATCCATCATATATTTATATTATTATATTATTATATGTTTTTGTGTTACATTATACACATACATTTATACTGGTAAATGGATTCCATTGAACTCATATAAATATCACTTAGAAGAACTCATGTACTATTATACAAACACACCTATATCTATTTTGTGAGTAAATATATATATATAAATATATATATATATATATATATATATATATATATATATATATATATATATATATATATAGTAGAAGAGAAAACAGCACTCTCTGGACTTAAACTTAAACAAATAGTTTAATAGGTAACGTTTCAGGGAATGCTCCCCTTCATCAGACCGATGAAGGGGAGCATTCCCGAAACGTTACCTATTAAACTATTTGTTTAAGTTTAAGTCCAGAGAGTGCTGTTTTCTCTTCTACTACATTTTCTCTTCTGTTTTCTCTTCTACTACATTTTACCTACTCTAGCACCCTGGCCCTTGGAAAATTGTTTGTGAGAGTGCAACTGACTCATCTTGCCTATATATATATATATATATATATATATATATATATATATATATATATATATATATATATATTTATATATATATATCTTATACTTTGGTCTTGCGCTCCCTATACTAAAAAGCTTACACTACACTAACTGTAGAGGTATTCTACTTTATATATATATATATATATATATATATATATATATATATATATATATATATATATATATATACATACAAAACAAGGAAGGGGACTGCACTCTCAGCCTGGACTGGGTACAAATCCTATGACCCTGCAAAATGCTCAGCCCAGAGTGCTCAATAACACTCTAAGAAAGCTGTGCTGTCTCCAGAGTTCCAGGCAGTTAACTCCAGACAAGTATGTGTGCAAGGCCCATAGTGAACATTACAAAATAATTTAATGCAACATGCAGAGAAAGTCCAGCACTCGCTTACAAGTTCTCAGCTAAGATTAAAAGCAAAACTGGAAGAGTTATTTACCGCATCTGGCCAAATAGGACAAGCCCAGGTACCACGTCAAGGTCTCACCCAAAACTTGGGTCCCTAATACAGCCATACAAATGCAAGCTCTCAATCAAACAAACAGTGAACATGTGAAGGGTGCAGAGACTTATGTAATCACCCTAGACATAAACAAAACACAGAAGGGGACTGCTCTCTCAGACTGGACTGGGTACAGATTTAATGACCCTGCAACATGCTCAGCCCTGGGTGCTCAATAGCACTCTCAGAACCCCAGGCCCATAGGGAAGATTACAAAATAAAATAATACAACACACAGAGAAAGTCCAGCACTCGCTTGCAAGCTCTCAGCTAAGATTAAAAGCAAAGAGTTAGTTATCGCATCTGGCCAAATGAGACAAGCCCAGGTACAACGTCTAGGTCTCTCCCAAAACATGGGACCTTGACGTGGTGCTTGGGCTTGTCCCATGTCGCCAGATGTAGTAACTAACTCTTTCAGTTTTGCTTTTAATCTTAACTGAGAGCTTGCAAGTGAGTGCTGGACTTTCTCTGTGTGCTATATCTATCTATCTAATAGAGTACACAATTTTAATCCAATAAGGGACTGCACTCGCTGGATTTAGATCAAAGAACCTTTTAAATCTTTATTGTCGTCCACAATAAAGATTTAAAAGGTTCTTTGAACTAAATCCAGTGAGTGCAGTCCCTTATTGGATTAAGATTATATATATATATATATATATATATATATATATATATATATATATATATATATATATATATATATATTTTATATATATATATATATATATATAAAACATTACAGAATCCACCAGGGCATCCTATAGTCGCTAGTATAGGGTCTCTATGCGAAAGACTGGGGGCTTGGTGTGATTTTATACTTCAGACCATAGTGACTAGTTTGCCTACTTCAGGGACAGTTCTCACTTCTAACAATAACAGAATATCAAGTGGCAACAGGAGTTTTCTTTTTTTTTTTTTTTTTTCAAAAGATTTTTATTCATTTTCAAACTTGTAGAAGTAACAATGAGGGACACGCAGGTCCCAAACACAAACATCAATGGCATACAGGAGTATATGATTACGGATCAAACCAGGGGACCCAAAGATAAGAAATAATACAATAGTGATAAGATTAGATGGACTCCCCTGGTGGAGAGATGACATCTCACATCAGTCTGAGAACAAATGGGATACCTGAAAAGGAACCTATACAACACAACGCATATCTTGAAATCAGAACAAAGTCTAGGGGGGGGGGGGAAGGAGGGGGGGGGGGAAAGGAGGGGGGGGAGCATAGAAGAGGAGAGGGAAGAAATGGAGGAAGATGGTAGATAGATCAAGGAGAGTCAGGCTGTAGGCTTTAGGACGTGACAGGAGGGCTCCAGGAAGTATCAAACTTGTCTTTCCAATCGGCCCAAGCAAGTTCAAATATATCCAGTTTGTTTAAGTCGAAATATATAGTCTTTTCCATGGTGTATAAGAAGGCCATGGTTTTTTCAATCTCGTTCCATGAAGGGGGTTTTTCTTTTTTCCAGGACCTAGCCAAATTAGTCTTAATAGAGGCTAATAAGTAGGTACTGAAGATACCTTGATGCTTAGGTAAGTCCTGTAAGCCCAGGTGGAGCAAAGCAGTAGACGGGCCAGGCGGAATTCTGATTCCGAAATCAGTAAGGGCGCGGAAACCTTGAGACCATAAGAAAGTAATTTTAGGGCATTCCCACCAGATGTGGAGCATGGTGCCCTGCAGACCACAGTTCCTCCAGCAAAGAGGCGACACTCCTGGGTACATCCTTGCCAGCCGTGTGGGGACCAGGTACCAGTGAGAAATCACCTTGTAATAGGTTTCGAACATAGTGATACAATGGAGGGTTTTCTTTGTCAAAAGGATGGCCCTTTGCCAGGCGTCAACCGAGATTTGAGAGTGCAGTAAAGCATCCCAGATCTGCAAATGCGGGGCAGTTTCAGGCGGGACAGTACCATCGAGAGTCCCATAGTGGAACGATAATGGCCGGATAAGTCTGTGACCCGTCTTCCAGACAGACTCCCACGGGGTGGACTGTCGAGAGGTGGTGGGGAGAAAACCCCAGCTTCTCAAGAGGCTTTTAATCCTAATGGTCTCAAAAAAGAGGACCGGAGGAATATCCCCAGGGGAACCCAGGAGAGTTGGGTCTATAAAGCCATCGGGCTGTGATGCGGACCAAAAGTCCGAGACCCGCCGAATCCCTAGCCTGGCCCATATATTCGGGTGGGTATCCGCCAATCCAGAAAGCAGACCAGCCACCGAAGTGATAGGGGAGGGGTGGGGGGCAATTAGTTGGCGATGCCGGATCTTGTCCCAGACCTGAAGGCATTCTGTGATAACTAAATTGCTGATACCTAGAATTCTGCGGCTGTGTGGAGGAGTCCAAATAATATCCTTGAGCAGGACATTATGGGGTAGAGAGGCCTGTTCAATCTCGCGCCATTTATCACGGGACTGAAGAACTCCCCACTGGGAGATGTGGGTAAGCATGGCCCCCTCGTAGTATTTTACCACAGAAGGGGAAGCCAGGCCTCCTAGGTGTATAGGAAATTTCAGATTTTTTTGTGCTATCCTGGGGGTCGAGCCCTTCCAAATAAATTTTGTTATTTCACTCTGAAACTGTAGCAAGAGTGGCATAGGGACTCTGATGGGGAGGCACCTAAACAAGTAGGTGAGCTTAGGGAGGAAAGACATTTTAATAGAGGCTATACGCCCCATCCATGAGATGGACTTGTGATCCCAAGCGTTTTTTAAGGATCTCAGTTCTGACAACAAGGGGATGTAATTGTCCTTGACCATTTTTGAGGCGTTGTTAGATATTCTAACCCCCAGATGTGTGACCTGCTCCTGCGACCATTTGAAGTTATAGCTTTTCTTTAAACTATTAATGTAATTGTGAGGGTATCCCCACCAATATATCTCTGTCTTTTGAGTGTTCAATTTATAAAATGAGAGGTCGCCAAAGGTCTGTAGAACATCCAACAGTCTGGGGACAGCTCTACCGGGGTCCGCATTGAAGATTGTGATATCATCTGCGAATAATGCAATTTTTTGCAGAGTGCCTGAAAGCATTATCCCTGGAATGGACGCATCATCGCGGATATGGGCAGCCAAGGGCTCGATCGCCAGGGCAAACAACAGCGGAGATAGGGGGCACCCCTGTCTAGTGCCATTGGAGATGCTGAAAGGGTCAGACTGAAAGCCAAGACCCCTGACAGCAGCCGACGGGGCAGAATATAGCGCCTGAATAGCCCTGCATGTCGACTGGGGGAAGTTAAAGGTTCTGAGGGTTTCCCACAAGTAGGACCAGCGGATTCGGTCAAAAGCCTTCTCGGCATCCAAAGAGATAACCGAGAAAGGCTTCTGCATTCTGGTAGATTCACACACAATATTAACAAGACGCCTAGTATTGTCCGGCCCCTCGCGCTTGTGAATGAACCCTACTTGATCCGGACCTATAAGGTGCGGGAGAAGCCTGCTGATACGATTGGCAAGAATTTTAGAGTAGACCTTCACGTCTACGTTAATTAAAGAAATTGGCCTATAGCTTGCACAGGAGGAAGGGTCATTATCTGGTTTTGGCAGGGTGACTATGGCTGCTTTTAAGAATTCCTCCCTCAGGGAGCCTTCTTCACTTGCTAAGGTAAAAAACCTCTGCAAGTAGGGGGATAGTTCATTGACAAATACCTTATAAAACTGGGCAGAGAAGCCATCAGGCCCTGGAGCCTTAAAGGGTTTTAGATTTTTTATCGTTAGCTTAATCTCCGCCAAAGACAAAGGGGCTGTGAGAGAGTCTTGTTGCTCTGTAGTAAGAGTGGGGAGGTTAGCGGAGGTCAGAAAGTCTCTGATATCCTGACTAGTAGTTGGGGTGAGAGTCTCCGAATTTTCGATATTGTAAAGTTTGGAGTAAAAGTCAGCAAAGCATTCTCCAATCTGAGAGGGCCTCTTATGCAATTTGCCATTATAATTAATCTGGGAAATGCGGGAATTACTATGCTTATGCCTGAGCCTATTAGCAAGCATAGTGTCAGGTCTATTACCTTTGTAATAGTATAATTGTTTTAGTTTGCTGAGATTAGTTTGTGTACGGCGGAGCTCTAGGAGGTTGATATGCTCCTTAACTGTAGCAATCTGCGCTGCTACATCAAGGCTAATGGAAGCGCGATTGAGGGACTCCAAGGATCTGAGTTTTGCGTGTGCCTGTGCAAGGGTAAGGCCTGCTCGCTTTCTCAGTGCTCCTTGTTTGCGAATGATAAGGCCCCTGATAGTTGCTTTTATCGCGCCCCAGAGAATATCGTCTGAGGTCTGGCCGTTGTCATTACAAACTAACAGTTCAGTCAGGTCCCGTCTTAATTCCTCCCTGAACGGAATATCGGCCAAAATGTGTCTAGGAAGGCACCAATTGGATTTACTAGGTGCTTTATCTGAGGGGAATAGACCTGCCGTTACAAGGTCATGGTCCGACCAAGAACAGAGTGGGATACTGGAGCAGGAGACTGAGTCCAAAGACCCAGCCTGACAGAAGATATAGTCCAGTCGGGAGTAAGTTTTGTGGGGGATAGAGAAATGAGTAAAGTCCCTATCGTTAGGATGTAGACTTCTCCAAATGTCGAAGTATCCATATTGCGACATTACTGCCCTAAATTGGGCAGAGACATATGTCTCTTGCGAATGTTTACTGCCCGCTTGAAGCTGTTTGCGGTCGAGAGTTGGCTCCCATGTCATGTTGAAGTCTCCCGCGATCAAAACCCTCCCTTGCCTAATCGTATCAAGTGTCTGCAAAATAGCACGGAGAGATGCAGGCTGACGGGAGTTGGGAAGATAAATGGAGACCAATGTATGAAGAACATGGTCCAGTTTACAAACCAGAATTGTATATCTGGCTTGGGGATCAGTAAGTGCATAAATTTGCTCGTAGGCGATCCTGTTGTGAAGCAGGATGGCCGTCCCTCTAGCTTTTTTGGAGAAGGGTGAGTGTTCCAGGACTTTATAGGAACGAGAGTGAAAATATTGAGGGGCGCCCGACTGCCAGTGAGTCTCCTGCAGGAAGACTACGTCAGGATTGTGGAATCTAAGTTCACGAGACAAAAGACTCCTTTTAAAGGGGGAATTAAGCCCCCTGACATTATGTGTGAGCACCTTTAAAGAGTGCGCCATCTCACTACCGTGGCCTGAGGACAGGGGATAGGATGGAAATCGAAGAAAGGGGGTTAGAGGGGGAAATTAGGACAGGAAGTCAGTTCTGAGGTGTTGTGATAGGAAATGAGGTGAAAATAGTTCACCTAAGTGGAACCCTGGCGTGGGCTACCTATGTGGGGGGGGGAGCTAGGAATAGGTACAGGGAGAGAGCCGAGACTATCGGCCCCTCTCTGTGCACAAGGGAAGGAAACAAATAAATCTATAAACATATATTAAACCTGTGAAAACAGTAATGGATATGTACGTACAACAACAACAAACCTGAGTAAGGTACGAAGCATCCAGATTAGGTAAATATAAAATCAGTCATAACATGTTGAGGAAAAAACGGTACTTGTGCTATCTAAAGGGTGGAGGTAATACTATGCCTATTCATTTAGAGATGAATGACCTGTGCTGGGTTGACCACATAAAGTATTAGAAAGCATGTATAAACACTGGTAATGCAAATATGCACATAAATTACAAGAAGGAAAAAATAATAATATTAACTGTAACTTTAGACCCGACATGGGCCGCTAAGAGTCCAGTACAAGCTAAGTACCGCTGTCGCTGTAGGGCCATCCATAAAGAATGGACCCTATGTTAGAACATGATGACAGATTAAAGTTGTTGTTGACCAATGGTGCCCTGCATTCAGGAGGAGGGATCTTGGGGACCCAGGGAGTCCTGTGTCTGCTGTGTTTTTTGCCTTTTGGAGCGCTGATCCTTAGCGGTCCATTCTGGGGCAGTAGCCCTCAATTTTGCCTTGATGGGAATAGGTTCCGTCATGTCCCCTTTGGTAAGACCCCACTGTGCCAGCAATGCAGTGCCCTGTGCCAGTGAAGAAATTATGTGGGTTTGATTGTCCCTTGTAATCAACAACTTAGACGGATATCCCCATCTGTATCGGATGCCAGCATTTCTGAGAGCCAGTGTGACTGGTTGGTACTGCCTTCTGAATTGTAGGGTGTGAGCCGAAAAATCGGGAAGAAGCTGGATGGTTTGAAACTTTTCCGGCAACTGAGGCTTACGGGAGGCGGCCTGCCTCAGCTTGTCTTTAAAGAGGAAACTGTGAAAACAGGCTATAACGTCTCTTGGCTTTTCTTGTGAGACGGACCTGGGGCGTAGAGCTCTGTGCACTCTTTCAATAGTGGTAGTTAGGCCCTCCATAGGACCCAACAGGCTACCGAAGAGCTCTTGGAGAAAACCTTGCAGGTCTGTTGGTGTAATGTCCTCCGGTATACCCCGAAATTTTATATTATTTCTGCGGGCCCGATCCTCGACATCCGCCAGCTTAAACTCAAGCTGACTCAGCTGGTCAGCCAAAGATTCAGAGTAGGCCAAAAGGTTTGATTGATCCGTAACGATATCATCTTGCCGCCTTTCCAGGGAGTCCACCCTTTCACCTATTTCCGAAATATCTTTTTTGAGCTCAGCATGATTTTTTTTAATTTCTTTGGTGATGGAGCGGGTTTGGTTAGCGAGCATCTTCTGAAGGGTATCCTCAGTAATGAAGTGCTGAGACCTGGGGTTTAACAGGGCGTCATGTTGGGAACCATCACCTAGAGACTCTGACCCACTCAGGCCGTCATTGGAGTCATCTTCCAGCTCCTTGTGTGGTAGGGAGAAGTGATCTATCACCGTTTTTTTCACTGATCCAGGTGTTTTAGTGGTTCGTCTGATCGTATGAGGCATTTTGAATTTGTGGCAAAAAGAGAGTCAATAAGACAAAGGCGGACACAGGACAGGTAGAGCGGTGGTGGCACCAGAGGTTAGATTCACAGGGGGTTACAAAAATAAGAGCATGAGCAAGTAATCACATTAAGCAGTACACAGAGAGGGGCCCAGACGGCCTCCCCGGCCCCTACCCCTCCATGACGGCCACCCTGCTAAGGATTAAATGACCACAGGTCTAGTTTGTAAAAAAGGATAGGCCGCCACCGGGGGGCGAGGGCCAGCGAGACCCCCCAGACACAGGTCAAAGGCAAATTCACTCCAAAAGTTATGGATAAAATTGTGGTAAGTCCCCTTCTGGCCCGGGAATAGGGGGTACGACCTTACGGAAGGGAAAAGGGGAGAGGGAAGTGACCAGCCCAGACATGCAGGGCCGGAAGGGGGGGGCCAGTTGGGGTTCACCTGTTAAATGAAAACCAATACAGTGCAATAAAATAATGGTCAGAGTGGACCTCAGCAAATATTCTAGTGTTTCTCTTAAGTCACGTGGGTGAAGGATGGGGCAAGTTACGTTCTGTGTTAATGAAAGTGCAGTATGGTGTAGCCTAAGTGTGTGTGATGAGTGTGTGTCAGTATATAGAAGGTTAAAGAGGTAAGTTCTATGTGGCTGTGCAATAAAGGAGAGTGTTCTAGGTCTAGGCTGGCTTAGGTGTGTTGGCCAGGGGTATGCTGTGTTGGCGTGATAGGTAAACCTGAGAGGTAGTCAGTGTGTTATACCAATCCTGAGAGGTATCTTGGTGTCTAGAAAAGGCAAAGGTAATTAGTGTGACTATCCCATATGATCAGTACTCATAAACCAAAGAGCAACACACACCAGCAGCAACACAGTAAAAATAAATGCACTCCACTCTGTTTGCAACAGAGAACATTTGGCTGACGCAGCAGCTAAATAGAAAACAGAGGGTAAAGCACCTAGTATCCTAAGTTGTTACTCAGAGCATGGAATTGAGGTGTTTAAGGCTAATTTGTAATGGAGTAAACCTGCAGAAAAGGTTATTGATGAACCTGTATGATTAAAGACCACTGAGGGGATCAGACGGGGCTCCTGGTATATGATAAGGTCCAGTTCTGTCTTATAGTGGGTGCTTCAAAACCCCAAGAAAATTGAGAGCCCAACTTATCTCTATCATCCACTTAGACCTGTGGGCAGATGGGGGTAGAAGCTGTGGCAGTCTCTGGGACACAGATAGGCTATAGTCCGGTTTATTTCAAGGTCAACAGTGCTGGGATGTGTACTGAGATATGCTAAGGCTAGTTCTATTTTCTCCTCAGGCTAGATGCTTGTGCAAAGGAGGCTACCTAGAGATGCCAGCATGAAATAGTAGCAGATTATATGGGCCCTGCAGATATATGAAAAGGCCTTCCGGATTCCCAGTGTTATATCTGTCCTGAAATTATGAGGCCTCAGAGATAATGGGGGGAGACCAAATATGTAGGTGGCCCACACAAATAAACCCCAAACAGTGTGTCCCCTTAGTGTGTCAGACTTGCCCTCCTTATCTTACCCCACCTCAGGCCGGATGTGGAGGCCTCCGCTTCAGATGTGTAGGTCATGGTTCATGTGCCTCAGCAGTCGGAGAGAAATCAAGAGGCAGCTTCAGCTTGTTCAGCAGGCTTCAATCAGGCAGAAGCCGCAGGCGGCAGAGCTCGCCGGACTTCCTCCTCTCACAAAACAAGGCCGCACCACTCCGTGTTAGGAGGGCCTCCAGCAAGATGGCCGAACTTCGCGCCAAAAGTGTTAGAGGTGCGTGAGGTCCCGGGATCGCCGGGAAAGAAGGTAGGAGCCCGCTTGCTTGAGTTTGTGCTGGGTCCTGTGGCCACTCGGGATGGCAGGCTATGTGGCCATATGCGATGCTTCAGCGGGGAGGTGGGACTCAGGCGGAGTGGGGTTGGAGGGTGTGGGAACAAAGTCCCCAGACGAATATGCAGGAGGCAAACCAACCTCTTAACTTATAGAGAGGCAGTGATCTTCTGCTCCGGAGCGGTTAACCCCCACCAAAGGTTTCAATAGATGTGGTCATAACCCATGGAAGAGCTGTGAATATACCAACAAAACACAAACATTTAGATCTTTCTAAAACAACAAAACTTTTTGGATCAAAAACAGAATAGATTGAGCCAGTACTTTTGTAGTATATCTTATTATATGTCAAATGTTTTCTCTCCAGTACGTGGGGATCACAACACATACCCACAAGTAGAGGATTATCCAACATCTCATATCCTTGGAAGAAAGAGTACCTAAGACTTGACTAGCTAAGCATTTTTATTCAAACAAGTATGTTTCTTTGATAGGCATAGAGCAGATTAACAAAAATGTAAGGGGAGGGGACAGACTAAATGGCTGAGGAAATAAGTATATTGGATACTCTCCCTAGATACTAAATCCTCCCCAAAGGGATCAATATGAGACAAGATGTAGACCTATTTTTTGTGGTGAATAGTGTTACTAATAGGAATTATTAATCAGCATAATTGAATCTTAATAGCCTCAAACAATAATATTACTGATATTATATCATCAATTGTGTTCAGATTATGAAAATTAGAATACCTTTAGAGTTTTTATCTCTTTAAAGTTTTCAATGCTACTTAAAGGGACAGTCAAGTCCAAAAAAACTTTCATTTTTCAAATAGGGCATGTCATTTTAAACAACTTTCCAACTTACTTTTATCAACAATTTTGCTTTGTCCTCTTGGTATTCTAGTTGAAAGCTAAACCTAGGGAGGTTCATATGATAATTTCTAAGCGCTTGAAGGCCGCCTCTTTTTTATTTGCTTTTCACAACAGGCAAGAGCTAGTTCATGTAAACCATATAGATAACATTGTGATCCCGCCCGTGGCTAGTGGCAGACACTGCACTAATTGGCTAAAATACAAGTCAAGAGATAATAACTAAAAGTCATGTGATTAGGGGTGGTCAGAAGATGCTTAGATACAAGTTAGTCACAGAAGTAAAAAGTATATTAATATAACAATAATATATGCAAAACTGGGGAATGAGTAATAAAATGATTAAAAAAGGGATTATCTATCTTTTTAAACAATGAAAAATCTGGTGTTGACTGTCCCTTTAAGTATCTTCTTATTATTTGTTGCTTTTTGCATTATATGAAAATGTAACTATATACATATGCAACACTGCCATCGTTATCTCACATTCATGCATCAGTGAAATAATTTTTAAGACACAGCCCTGACTATAGAATGTTGTATATCATTGGGAACTTCACAGTATATTACTATCTAATTTTATACATTTAATTTTCATGTGCTTTCTGCTGCTACTTGGTGTGCTTTCCTCTGTACTTTCTAATGTGACATTTCTTAAGTCATCCCTTCCTTAAGATATTAAGGGAGTGACATATTCACAGACTGATCTCTATGTTCTATTGTTTTCTAACTGACCCTCCTCCCCCTTTGCCTAGTTTAAAAGATTCTCTGAATGTGCTACCATCCCTTTCCCCAACACACCTGCACCCATGCCATTCAGGTGCAAACCATCCTTACTGTACAAATTGTACCCAAGTGAAAAGTCAGCCCAGTGCTCTAAAAAGTTAAACCCCTTATTTTTACACCATGTTTCTAACCATGAATTAACAGACCTTGTCACCTTCTGCCTTACTGAGTTAGCACACAGCACTGGTGATATCTCCAAAAATATTACATTGGAGGTACTTGCTTTAAGCTTGATACCTTACTCCCTGAAGTCATTTTTTAGGACTCTCCATCTCCCACTGATTCCTTCATTATTACCAATATGTACAATGACTGCAGGATCAGTCCCACATCCCTCTAACAATCTATCTATACGCTCCACAATATGTCTAACACAAGCCCGTGGAAGACAGCAAACTGTTTTATTTAAAGGGTGGATGACAAATTACCCTATCAACTTTCCAAATAATAGAGTCTCCTACCACCAACATCTGCCTCAGGCCCTGACTTGTATTCCCCTCTTCCATGACTGAAGGACTGTTAACTATAGTATGCCCCTCTACCATGTCTGAAGGACTGCCCACCATATTATGCTCCTCTTCCATGACTAAAGGACTGTGTACTATACTAGGCAAAACAGCCCTCTCTGACACTGCCACCCCTGAACTGATATCTCCAACATCTTCACTTAATCTTGCAAATCTGTTGGGATGTACCAGCTCAGAACTGGACCGTCTCTTCAGCTTACCTTTACTTCGCCCTCTAACTGTGACCCAGCTACATGGTGGAGTCTCTTCATCTGAATCCTCCCCATTCCCACTGCTAGAACCATTAACAACCAGCTCAGTCCTATCCATTTCCCTTTCAAGTGTCTGAATTTCATGCAGTGTTGCAATTCATTCCTCCAAAACTCCAATACAAGTTTCTAAAGAGAAAATATGCTCACACTTGCCACAAACATATAATCCCTGAAGTGGCTGCTCCAGTGATGCAAACAGATGGCAAGCTGTACACTGAATGAGATTCTCACACATACTTACTAAAAGGTTTAACTTAAAAATATTAAATGATTTTATTTCCCCTTGGTTACTCTAAATCCTTGTTTGCCTAACTACCTTGGTTAGGTAACTGCTATACTTAAACAGACAATATTACTTTAAAATATAATCAATACAACAGACCCTATCAGAGCAGGCTCCAAAGAGTTACTGTGCTAAATGTATAGGCTTGCTAGGCCCACACAGGTAAAAATAACCCCACCCCTAATTACCCACACAGGAAAAAAATTGGAATGGTAGAAATAAAAAGTTATTTTTCTTTTTTGAAAATGCAACCCTTGCAAAGCAAACAATTTAAAAATTAACTTGGTTAGCTAACTGCTATACTTAAACAGACAATCTTACTTTAACAGATAATCAATACAGCAGACCCTATAGTAGTGAAGTTCATCCTCTTTGTAGCTTTATGCACCTTTGTAGTCATCATGAGGTCCCTTTGTGTCAATCGTGTGGCTTCCACTTTGGCACTACAGATGTCCTCATTCCTGTAGCCTCTTTCAGCAAACTTTTCTTCCATCTTTTGTAGCTGTGCTGTTTTCTATATGTCCGATGAGTTGTTTCTAACTACCCTTAATATAGGAAATTAACTCACTCATAATCAGGCAACTGAATCAAACAGTTCTTTTTTTCTACCATATAATTATAACAAAAAAAAGTACTGAATGATTTCACTTACTTTGAAATAACTCTACTTGCATCAGGCTGCTGAATCAAACAACAGTTAAGAGTTTAAAAAAAATGCAGTTTTCCAAGAGTGCTGGCATAAATATTCATGCAATTATAACTGTTATCATGCACAATATATTTATGTAAATTGTATATATTGAAAATGATATTTAAAATAGATACTGTTAGCCTGGTCTACACTCGCTAAATGGAAAGACATACTGTATCTTTTTTACTGATCTTTTTTCTTTTTAAAAAGGATACAACATGTATGGACATTAAAGGAAATTCTTCAATAAATGCATGAAAAATAAATGATAAATTAGTCTAATACACTATATTTTATATAAATGAGAGTTACATTTTCATTATAATTTATCCTTGAAAAGTATGCCTGTTCGTTTACTTCTGAGAAATTGGAATGGATATCAAAAGCTCAATTTATAAAGTTGTCAACTGTAAGATAGGTAGCAGTGGCTGTAAGACTACTAACCCCTAAACTCTCCACCATCTTAGAGGTTTTTGGACTTAAAACATGTAAGACTTATCCATCCATGGTGATTGACAAGCCCTGCTCTGTTGCAGTTTGTTGTGTGAGAGCAGGGGGTGGGTCTGTTCTGGTTTTGCTCCATTCTAATGCTAGATGATATGTTCCCTACCTGGAAACTTCATCCATCCACCGTAAAATAAAGTGCACAATATTTACTTAGAATATATATAATTCCAGCAAGTTTGGGAATAAATTCACAAAATATTATGATGCCTCCAAAAACATAAATGCTGTGGTTTTAAGTAAATAGTTTTTTTCTTTAATTGGCTAGGTCAACTCAAGGAAGAATGAAGTCATTTCACATTGTGAATGGTATATTTTAAACTCTTTTTCCCATAAACCAGCATTCCATTTTATACTTTGCACCTCTCAGTCCCATAGCCAATGAGTTTTAGACCTTGTGTTAAAGGCTAGATTACAAGTGGAACACAAATTTATTGTACGCCCATAAACTGGCAAATTCGCCCATTTATGGGCGCACGATACATAACCAGCCATTTACAAGTGACTGGTTATTGCCACTGCAAGCTCGCGGTAGCAATTAGCACTCAGAAAATTTAACAGAGATCAAATTCTTACAGCATGAGAAGGAGGCTCCAATTGAAGCCTATAGAAGAGTGCTCTTGTGAGCATAATGGTTCCATACAAGGTCACGTTTGCATTGCGGATAACTTGTAATACCAGCGCACATATGCGTGCACTGGTATTACTAAGTGGAGTGCAAATATCGCTTTTGCGCAAAGCGATATTTTGTACTCCCCTTGTAATCTAGCCCTAAATACATTTTATGCAAGATATTTAGGCTATTTCTCACCTGCCTCTAATCATGGGTGCTGCCATGTTGAAATCTAGCTTTCATTGCATTCCAGTGTTTGCCCATATGCAGCAACTCTCCTTCATGTACCTGCAAAATGGTGGCACTCATAATTAGAGAGGGGTGCATGAAATGTATTTAGGGCCAGATTACAAAAATTTTTGCTTGGGTGCTAATTGCACTCAAAGTAATATTTTAAAGTGGACGTGTTGGCACACATATTAATAGTTTAAATGGGCAATCTGTTAAAAAATAAATAAAAAATTAAACACATATTTTAGGTGCTATCCCAAATCCACATTAGACCAACAGCTCTAAAGCTGAAAGTATGGATGAATACTTTACATTCCAATGTTCTTCACATAGAAGATAATGTTCTTCTTATTTTTAAATATATATTTCAATTTATATATGAAAAAATGAGTTAAATCTTAAAACCAGGTCTACCTAATAGTGCTCAAATACAACTTATAGTTACAATATGGACAAAAAACACATTTAAACACAATTCCTGATAAGCAACTCAAATCCTCTACAACAACAAAAAATAGTTTAACAACTCAAGTATGAGGATAAAGCTTCACAGTACAAAGTCTAGTGTTATATGGTTACTTTTTTCGTCTTAAGATATTCAATAATGACCCTCAAAAGTAGTTCACTTACTTTAAAAAACTTCAATCACAATGAGGTAAATGTCTTGTGAGGTAATGATGCTGCATGATCCGTGGATCAGTCCGTCTTGTCTTCTGGAGTAGGGCAGAGAATTTTCATCATTGTGCTGGACTTCCATATCAGTATACATCGGAAGTCACGTGAGCGGTTAGGACCAATGGGGTTTCAGTCCACAACCCCTTTGACCCAATCCACTTTCAGTTTAAAAGAAGACTGCAGTCGAGCAAACAGTATCCTCTGATGAAGAAGGGAAATAAAACAATTTGAAAAGCATAAAGATTTATATATTTCAGACTGTACTTCTTAACTTTAAATTTTGAACTATTGCGAAACTAACTACCAATATTTGTTTACATTCACATTACTTTTACCTTAGACTGACAGTTTTATAATATAGGTGCATACATTGGCCTCTAGTTATCAAGCCGTCAACCACAAATAGGCTGGAATTCCGCAGCGTATTTGTGGCGAGGCTGATTCGCCATAGTTATCAACCCCTACTGCCCGGCAAAAGTAGAATATAGTGACGTAACCTACGATCCGCCGGACTCAGTCCGACACAGATCGATGGTTACGTCACTACAGATGTTCCGAACGCAAGTTTGGCACAATCTAACTACTTTTGGTTGTTATCAAACTACTACCAGGTACGCTCGGCACTATTCCGGCCCAGCGTACCTGGATTTAAATCCGCAGCCCTGGAGGCGGCAGATCCCAAAGGAATCAATGGGAGTCTGACCATAGCGAAAGCTCATCTTCGCTGATGCCTGATATCCCATTGATTCCTATGGGAGATGTCTGCACCTGACACCCTAACATGTACCCCGAGTGTAAACACCCCTAATCTGCCCCCCTACACCGCCGCAACTAAATACATTTATTACCCCCTAAACCGCTGCTCCCGGACCCCGCCGCAAATATATTAAACATGTTAACCCCTAAACCACCACTCCTTGACCCCGCCGCCACCTACATTATACATATTAACCCCTAATCTGCCGCCCCCTATACCGCCGCCACTTAAACTTATTAACCCCTATCCTGCGTATCCTGGACCCCGCCGCAACAAAATAAATTGTTTAACCCCTAATAGGCCGCTCCCGGACCCCGCCGCCACCTATATTAAAGTTATTAACCCCCTATCCTGCCCCCCTATACTGCCGCCACCTATATTAAAATTATTAACCCATAAATCTAAGTCTAACACTAACCCCCCAACTTAAATATTATTTTAATAAATCTAAATAAGATTACTCGTATTAGCTAAATTATTCCTATTTAAAACTAAATACTTACCTGTAAAATAAACCCTAAGATAGCTACAATATAACTACTAATTATATTGTAGCTATTTTAGGATTTATTTTTATTTTACAGGCTACTTTGTATTTATTTTAACTAGGTACAATAGTTATTAAATAGTTATTAACTATTTAATAACTACCTAGCTAAAATAAGTACAAAATTACCTGTAAAATAAATCCTAACCTAAGTTACAATTAAACCTAACACTACACTATCATTAAATAAATTAAATAAATTACCTACAATTACCTAAAATTAAATTAAATAAACTAAACTATAGTACAAAAAAAACCACTAAATTACAGAAAATAAAAAAGAATTACAAGAAGTTTAAACTAATTACACCTAATCTAAGCCCCCTAATAAAATAATAAAGCCCCCCAAAATAAAAAAATGCCCTACCCTATTCTAAATTTCCAAGTAACCAGCTCTTTTACCAGCCCTTAAAAGGGCTTTTTGCGGGGCATTGCCCCAAAGTAATCAGCTCTTTTACCTGTAAAAATACAACCCCCCAACATTAATACCCACCATCCACATATCCCTACTCTAACCCACCCAATCCCCCTTAAAAAAAACTAACACTAACCCCCTGAAGATCTCCCTACCTTGAGGCGTCTTCACCCAGCCGAGCTGAATTCTTCATCCAATCAGGGCGATGTGGTCCTCCATCCGGGCGAACTCTTGATCCAAGCGGCAAAGAAGAGGTCCTCCATCTGGGCGATGTCTTCCTTTAAGCGGCATCTTCTATCTTCTTTCTTCCGGCTCCATCTTCAGACCACCAACGCGAAACATCCACCTTCCCCGACGGACTAACGACGAATGACGGTTCCTTTAAGGGACGTCATCCAAGATGGCGTCCCTCAAATTCCGATTGGCTGATGGGATTCTATCAGCCAATTGGAATTAAGGTAGGAAAAATCAAATCAGCTTAACTTCTATTGTTTGCCACTGTTATGGGTCACGAGTGTGCATAATCAGCCAAATAAGTGTTAAGGGATTTATTGGATCAGATCTAGTGTATACCCCACTATAACATGGTGTGTACCCTGGTCTGAATACCCAACCCATATAACATTTGGTACTACTCACCCATAGGTCCTGGGTTTTAAAGAAAACAGTGCCAGTCATTTGACTTTAAGAGCCTTCTATCCCGATCTCCTCCTCGCTTCAGGAGGGGGACATGGTCAATCAGAATAGACTACAAGTCTGTGACTTTAGGTTTTGCCTCTAAAAAGTATCTTGCTACTGGTTGATCTGACACACCCTTATCCAGTGCACTCCTTATCGCAGATCTATGATTCATCATGGGTGGCCATTGTCGATAGTCTTTCTGACATAGAATTGTCCACAGCAGCAGCTATGTAAGTAAATTACATGACTAGTAGTGCATGTGATGAAATATTTAATAGTATATTTTCTGTTAGTATGTGGGTGGCGGAACATTTTGCAAGGGATCATCCCATTGCATGTGGTACAACCCGTACATCTAAAGCACCCGGTCGGCTCCATGGCAACACACAAAGGGGCCCACAGTAACCAAGAAGACAATGTAATTACAGTTCCAGGTTCCTGAACACAGTTGATAGCAGCTCCGGCTCAGACACTGAAGGTGGATATTATCAACAAAAACACAGACAGGATCAAGGACACACCACACCTAATACCGCTTTTTTAGGGGTAACCACCAGGTCAGGAAATACAAGAGGCCGAGGCCGCACCCAAGGAGGGGGAACTACTGCAGGTGGGAGACCACCCCTATCACAAAGACAATAAACCATGATGTAGTTATCAACATCAGTAATAAAATACTGAACAAAGATGAGATCAACCTACTCAACAAAGGACTCACGTTTATCCCTACATTTAAGGATGATAATTTTGATACATTCCTGGATATTATTAGATTTCAGAGAAATCTGAAACTAAAGGAACATTTTGGAGACACTACCACTGAAAGTGAGACAAATAAATTTAAACCGAAAAGTAAGTTTGAGCCAGTAAATAGTGGACCAAGTATCAAAACTTATACAAGACTGATCCCAAACGACTCTGAGAAAATCACGGGTGAAGGACAGGGACCTAATCTCACTAAAGGTGAAAGACAAGCACTGAAATCACTAACCACAGATTCAAACATCGTGATACAGCCCGCGGACAAGGGTGGGGCCATAGTAATAATGTAATACAAACAATACAGAGATGAGATTCTGAGACAGCTGAGTGATAACACAACATACAAGAAACTGACATGGGACCTAACTAAAGCTTTTAAAAAAGAGATGGATGACTTACTACAGGATGCAATTAACAATAGTTGGATTGATGAAGATGAACTTCATTTTCTCACAATAACATATCCAATACACCCCATCCTCTACACACTGCCCATGATACACAAAAAAAAACTAAATCCACCTGGCAGACTGATAGTGTCGGCAAGAGGTAGCCTACTCCAACCCTTAGCCCCATTCACTAATTACATACTACAACCACTGGTGAGGAGTATGGACTCCTACATCAGAAACTCTGGTGACCTGATTACACTTTTAAAAACATTGGAGGGCATCAACAAAAATGACATACTGGTGACAATGGATGTAAGAAGCCTCTACACTGTCATTCCACACTTCGATGGGTTAGGTGCGATAGAGAGAGCATTAAATCATTACCCTTACGTTGGACCACCTATAACCTTCATACTGAGCATCTTAGAAAAATGCCTGAAACTGAACTACTTTCGGTTTGAAAAGAATTTCTATCAACAACTAATGGGAACAGCCATGGGCTCCAATGTATCCCCATCCTATGCTAATCTTTTTATGGAGAAATATGAAAAGGGGATAATGGATGTATACAATCACAAGGACACAAGATACATTGATGCTGTCTTCTTCATCTGGCTATGTAAAGAGGATTCCCTGACATCATGGGTGAATGAACTAAATGATAGAGACTCCCCAATAAAATTTGAACTGAAATATGACTATGAACAGATCGATTTCCTGGATTTGAGGATCTATAAAAACCAAGGCAATTTATACACCACACTCTATTCCAAAGCAACTGATAGAAATTCACTACTTGAAGCCACTAGCAACCATCCACCTCATACCCGTAAGGCAATCATTAAGTCACAGATGATGAGAGTCGTGAGAAATAACACAGAGATGACCAATAGGGAACAACAATTGGAAATGATGGCCAATAAGTTCCTACAACACGGCTATAGAAATAGCACAATCAGAGAGGTAATAGAGGAGATTACATCAATATCTGTTAAGACGCGGACTAAACCAAGAGAGGACAAGAAAAAGCGGATGATCTTCACTACCACCTACAACACTGGGAAGAATGAACTGGCTAATAACATCAGGGAGTGATGGGAGATTCTCGAATCTGATAAATCCCTTCCTTTCAACCAGATGGATCCACCTATCATGGGTTACAAACGAGGAAAAAACCTAAGGGACTGCTTGATGCTCACTGACCCTCAACATTGCTATCAACAACAATGGCTAAAGACTAAAAGAACTGGCTGCTTCAGATGTACGGGTTGTACCACCTGCAATGGGATGATCCCTTGCAAACTGTTCTGCCACCCACATACTAACAGAAAATATACTATTAAATATTTCATCACATGCACTACTAGTCATGTAATTTACTTACTTAGCTGCTGCTGTGGACAATTCTATGTTGGAAAGACTATCGATAATGCCCGCCTATGAATGGTGAATCATAGATCTGCGATAAGGATTGCACTGGATAAGGGTGTGTCAGATCAACCAGTAGCAAGACACTTTTTAGAGGCAAAACATAAAGTCACAGACTTGCGGTTTATTCTGATTGACCATGCCCCCCTGAAGCGAGGAGGAGATCGGGATAGCTCTTAAAGCTGGAAACACGATGGATATATCGTCTAGGCACCTTATACCCGCGGGGTCTGAACATGTCAAATGACTGGCACTGTTTTCTTTAAAACCCAGGACCTATGGGTGAGTAGTACCAAATGTTAAATGGGTTGGGTATTCAGACCAGGGTACACACCATGTTATATTGGGGTATACACTTGGAGGCCTAGTTATCAATGTGTCTACTTACCTGCCTTCGCCGGCCCAATACGCCCGCCTAAGCTCGCCTACCATCGCTGCCACAGACCTGAAAAATCTTGCCAAAGTTATAAAAAAAACTGTCAAAAAGCCGCACAACAAGTACGGGGCGATGAGCAGCGGACTGTGATAGTTATCACTCATCCGATCTCGCTGTTCTTCGGCTTTTTGACAGCTTTATTGACAAGCTGTCACTAAGCACTCACACTAACTATACTGTTCTACCCCCTATACCGGCACCCCCGGAGCCCCCCGCAACTAAATAAAGTTATTAACCCTTAAACCGCCGCTCCCGGACACCGCCACAACTATATTAAAGGTATTAACCCCTAAACCGCTGCTCCCGGAGCCCACCGCCACCTACATAATACCTAGTAACCCCTATCCTGCCCCCCTATACCGCCGCCACCTATAATAAATTTATTAACCCCTATCCTGCCACTCCCGGACCCCGCCGCAACTAAATAAATGTATTAACCCCTAAACCGCCGCTCCCGGACCCCGCCGCCACCTATATTAAACTTATTAACCCCTATCCTGCCCCCCTACACCGTTGCCACCTATAATAAATGTATTAACCCCATCCTGCCCCCCCACACCGCCGCCACTATAATAAAATTATTAACCCCTAAACCTAAGTCTAACCCTAACACCCCCTAACTTAAAAATTAATTAAATACATCTAAATAAATGTAACTCTTATTAAATTAATTATTCCTATTTAAAACTAAATACTTACCTTTAAAATAAACCCTAATATAGCTACAATATAACTAATAATTATATTGTAGCTATTTTAGGATTTATATTTATTTTACAGGTAATTTTGTATTTATTTTAGCTAGTTAGAATAGTTATTAAATAGTTAATAACTATTTAATAACTACCTAGCTAAAATAAATACAAAATTACCTGTAAAATAAATCCTAACCTAAGTTACAATTAAACCTAACACTACACTATCATTAAATTAATTAAATAAATTACCTACAAATAACTACAATTAAATACAATTAAATAAACTAACTAAAGTACAAAAAATAAAAAAAGCTAAGTTACAAAAAATAAAAAAATAAGTTACAAACATTTCAAAAATATTACAACAATTTTAAGCTACTTACACCTAATCTAAGCCCCCTAATAAAATAACAAATCCCCCCAAAATAAAAAAAAATGCCCTACCCTATTCTACATTAAAAAGTTTACAGCTCAATTACCTTACCAGCCCATAAAAGGGCCTTTTGCGGGGGCATGCCCCAAAGAAAACAGCTCTTTTGCCTGTAAAATAAAAATACAACCCCCCCAACATTAAAACCCGCCACCCACATACCCCTACTCTATCCCAAACCCCCCTTAAATAAACCTAACACTACTCCCCTGAAGATCATCCTACCTTTAGCCGTCTTCAGCCAGCCGACCACCGATGGAAGCCGTCTTCAGCCAGCCGACCAACCGATCAGCCAATAGAATACCAGCTCAATCTGATTGGCTGATTGGATCAGCCAATCAGATTTGTCCTACCTTAATTCTGATTGGCTGATAGAATCCTATCAGCCAATCGGAATTCGAGGGACGACATCTTGGATGACGTCAATTAAAGGAACCTTCATTCGTCGTTCATTTGTCGGTGGAAGAAGATGGCTCCGCGTAGGCTCGTCTGAAGATGGCTCCGCTCCGGGTGGATGAAGATTGAAGACGCCGCCTGGATGATGACTTCAATCGGATGGAAGACTTCTTCAGCGCCCCTTGGATGATGACTTCAGTCGGATGGAAGACTTCTTCAGCGCCCCTTGGATGATGACTTCTGCCGCTCCGGATCTCCTCTTTGGTTCCATCGGTGGTCGGCTGGCTGAAGACGGCTAAAGGTAGGATGATCTTCAGGGGGGTAGTGTTAGATTTATTTAAAGGGGGTTTGGGTTAGAGTAGGAGAATGTGGGTTTTAATGTTGGGGGGTTGTATTTTTATTTTACAGGCAAAAGAGCTGTTTTCTTTGGGGCATGCCCCACAAAAGGCTCTTTTAAGGGCTGGTAAGGTAATTGAGCTGTAATTGAAGTAGAATAGGGTAGGGCATTTTTTTATTTTGGGGGGATTTGTTATTTTATTAGGGGGCTTAGATTAGGTGTAAGTAGCTTAAAATTGTTGTAATATTTTTTAAATGTTTGTAACTTATTTTTTTTATTTTTTGTAACTTAGCTGTTTTAATTTTTGTACTTTAGTTAGTTTATTTAATTGTATTTAATTGTAGTTATTTGTAGGTAATTTATTTAATTAATTTAATGATAGTGTAGTGTTAGGTTTAATTGTAACTTAGGTTAGGATTTATTTTACAGGTAATTTTGTATTTCTTTTAGCTAGGTAGTTATTAAATAGTTAATAACTATTTAATAACTATTCTAACTAGCTAAAATAAATACAAAGTTACCTGTAAAATAAAAATAAATCCTAAGATAACTACAATGTAATTATTAATTACATTGTAGCTATCTTAGGGTTTATTTTAAAGGTAAGTATTTCGTTTTAAATAGGATTAATTTAGTTAATATGAGTTATAATATTTAGATGTATTTAATTAATATTTAAGTTAGGGGGGTGTTAGGGTTAGACTTAGGTTAAGGGGTTAATAAATTTATTATAGGTTGCAGCGGTGTAGGGGGGCAGGATAGGGGTTAATAAATTTATTATAGGTTGCGGCGGTGTAGGGGGGGCAGGATAGGGGTTAATAAATTTATTATAGGTTGCGGCGGTGTAGGTGGGGCAGGATAGGGGTTAATAAATTTATTATAGGTGGCGACGGTGTGGGGGGGGCAGATTAGGGGTTAATAAGTTTAATATAGGTGGCGGCGGTGTCCGGGAGTGGCGGTTTAGGGGTTAATAACTTTATTAATTTAGTTGCGGCGGTGTAGGGGGGGACAGATTAGGAGTTAATATGTATAATGTAGCTGGGGGTGGGCTCCGGGAGCGGCGGTTTAGGGGGTAATACATTTATTTAATTGCGGCGGTGTAGGGGGGGACAGATTAGGGGTGTTTAGACTCGGGGTACATGTTAGGGTGTTAGGTGTAGACAGCTCCCATAGGA
This sequence comes from Bombina bombina, assembly GCF_027579735.1. Taxonomy (NCBI): domain Eukaryota; kingdom Metazoa; phylum Chordata; class Amphibia; order Anura; family Bombinatoridae; genus Bombina; species Bombina bombina. The sequence continues at coordinate 153,730 of NW_026511224.1, read as the reverse complement.
ATCAATGGGATGTCGGGCAGCAGCGAACATGAACTTTTGCTATGGTCAGACTCCCATTGATTCCTATGGGCGGCGGTTTGAAAACCAGGTACACTGGGCCGGAAAAGTGCAGAGTGTACCTGCTAGTTTTTTTATAACTAGCAAAAGTAGTCAGATTGTGCCGAACTTGTGTGCGGAACATCTGTAGTGACGTAAGAATCGATCTGTGTCGGACTGAGTCCGGCAGATCGAAGCTTACGTCACTAAATTCTACTTTTGAAGGTGTGTAGGGCTTGATAACTAAGGCGAATCAGCCTCGCCACAAATACGCTGCCGAATTCCAGCGTATTTGAGGTTGACGGCTTGATAACTAGGCCTCTAGATCTGACCCAATAAATCCCTTAACACTTATTTGGCTGATTATGCACACTCGTGGCCCATAACAGTGAACGACGAATGAAGGTTCCTTTAAGTGACGTCATCCAAGATGGCGTCCCTCGAATTCTGATTGGCTGATAGGATTCTATCAGCCAATCGGAATTAAGGTAGGAAAAATCTGATTGGCTAATTCAATCAGCCAATCATATTCAAGTTCAATCTGATTGGCTGATCCAATCAGCCAATCGGATTGAGCTTGCATTCTTTCATATATATAAAAAAAATATATATATAAAGAGACTTGAAAAAAAAAATATTTATTTAAATATAATTGTAATGTTTCCAAGATAATGCCTAATGTATCAATCTCAGGAGAGATACAAAGATCCGCTTGCTCACAACCACACAAACCCCATCCACCAAACACATCCGTACCACATACAGGATGAATAACCTATATCAAAAAAGAAAAAGAAAAACAACGTATAGAAAAAAGTATTTAGAAAAAATACTATAATTCCCACCCCTAGGCGTCCCCAGGGAGTGAGAAAGGACAGTATCACCTGAATCACTTAATAATCAAAACAAATTAAGCTATTTATGTTGCAACAATAATTGTAATATAAGTCCTCTGTATAGTCCAGAAAGAAACAGGAATCAAATTATTTGTATCCAAGGTAAATTATACAGTTGCGATATTGTGTCAAGCAACGTTCTCCTCTGTATGTTTCCCCATATGAAGTACCCGGTTTTCCTCTGAAAGCTCAATAGACTTTATGGCAGTCCATACAACTTTAATATAGCAATATATGTGCAAACCGGTCTTACTCCGGGATAACAGAAAATTATGTATCAGTCCATATCTCTTGAGGACAAACTGAAGACTTGAAAAGAACTCAAAAAGTGTGATCTGTCATATTCCTTGACAAAGGGGCGGAGTCCCCAAAACGCGCATCGGAACCTGTAAGGACGCTATCACCGAATCTTACCTGCTATGCTGAAGCCACTCTGTTTGCCGTTTACATGAAGCGTGCTTAAGGTAAAGGTAGCGAGATGGGATGCGGTCCATTTCCACACTGAAGATTTCTCCGGTGACGAGTCTCACGGTAATATTGGCTATACTGGCGTCGGCTGGGTAAGGTAACACCACACCTGTTTGTCTGCTTTTGCTTAATTTCGACATCCATGGCATTCTGTAACTGATGGCTATAACATCAAGTCGACTATAAGCAATAACTGGTGGGAACCTCATATGCTGGGCTTAGTAATATTACGTGAGTGAAGATACAATAGAGAGTGTGAAGTTGGATTAGCGGTATACCTCGCTAAGCACTGCTCTTACAGCAATTCAATACAATAGGATATTGTGTGATTCACTGCACAGTGTGGCAAACAGATTATACCTTTTAAGTTTTTTCAAGTCTACAGTTTGTCCTTCATTTGCAGCAATTCAAGACAATATGACATTGTGAGATTCACTACACAGTGTGGCAAACAGATCACACTTTTTGAGTTCTTTTCAAGTCTTCAGTTTGTCCTCAAGAGATATGGACTGATACATAATTTTCTGTTATCCCGGAGTAAGACCGGTTTGCACATATATTGCTATATTAAAGTTGTATGGACTGCCATAAAGTCTATTGAGCTTTCAGAGGAAAACCGGGTACTTCATATGGGGAAACATACAGAGGAGAACGTTGCTTGACACAATATTGCAACTGTATAATTTACCTTGGATACAAATAATTTGATTCCTGTTTCTTTCTGGACTATACAGAGGACTTATATTACAATTATTGTTGCAACATCAATACCTTAATTTGTTTTGATTATTAAGTGATTCAGGTGATACTGTCCTTTCTCACTCCCTGGGGACGCCTAGGGGTGGGAATTATAGTATTTTTTCTAAATACTTTTTTCTATACATTGTTTTTCTTTTTCTTTTTTGATATAGGTTATTCATCCTGTATGTGGTACGGATGTGTTTGGTGGATGGGGTTTGTGTGGATGTGAGCAAGCGGATCTTTGTATCTCTCCTGAGATTGATACATTAGGCATTACCTTGGAAACATTAAAATTATATTTAAATAAATAATTTGTTTTCAAAGTCTCTTTGGCTGGGATTATTTATTATGTATTATTATTGAGTTGAGGACTGACTCTATCCCGTAGTTGAGGACTGACTCTATCCCGTGCTTGAGCATTTATCATATTTGGAGGTGCGGTCACTTTATATTTAATATATATAAATATATGATATGTGTGTACATATATATATATATATATATATATATATATATATATATGTATTTACATACACGCACACATACATACATAGATACATACACACATTATAGCCGTTTCCAGTCAAATAACTTGTCATATACCATATCCCTTTAAACCTGTATACAAAAAATGTAATTTATATGAAATATGAAATATTTTTTTAGCAGAAATTATTTAAATGAGTGCAATAGTTTATTTTAATGTGTTTTTTTTTTTTTGAATAATTTTTATTAAGGTTCACCAAGCAGTACAGAGAATAAAAGAATATGCATCAATGTGAAACATTAATATATGAATTCAGACAACAACAGTAGTCACATTGGATGGTAATCACATCATACAGTACAACATAACACGCCTTCTGGCTAAGAATGAGGGCCACTCTTGGACCCTTCACAGCCTTACAACTTATGGAAGGCCAATGATAAATAGGGGGCCACTATTCGGGTCCCATCCAAAAGGTAGAACCTAATTTTATCTTTTATATAGGAGGATGGCCTAAAAGGCCATTCAAAAGTCATATATTTAACAGAATATTAACAGCTGTACCTAAAAAGTTACAGAACATTTAGTTTGCTCACCCACACCTTAAAAAAACACCATACAATTCCGGCAATTATACAAAAAATATAGCATCCTTGGTTTCAACAAGCAAATACATCTGTCACAGTACAGCAATAAGCTACGCATTTAGATTTTTTGGGGAAGAAACCCTTACATATAGTGAGAGAATAGTACTAGAGAGCGCAGGAAGATACACCAAACTCCTAAAAATACCTATGGGTCCCCAACTAGGTAGTAGAAATGAACATATGAGTGAAAAATAGATAGGAGCGCTAAAAGCTAAAGGTGCTAAGTGTATTAATGTGATACTTATTAGAGAGAGAAAATAAACAAACAAAGTAGATGAATGTCTAAAGAAACATAGATTTATTCACATTAGGTGATATAAAAATGTAAAAACGGACGTCTCCGTAAATAAAAACACTTTCTACAATTAAGTTGCCATCACTTGATATAAGACTAGACTCGCAATATAAAGTTCATAATACAGCAAAGATAGTCCCAATCCGCACTTAACTTTTCAATCGGGAGTTGGTTTGCTAGCAAGACAGGGGCTTACCCAGACGAGTGCACAATCAGTCTGCTCCGTGACTCGTTGTACGGCCGTAATGACGTCACTATTGAGGGCGCTGTCCTGAAAACACTTTCTGATTGGTGTAAATGCGATGAGTAAGTTACACTGTTTCTTGGCCTCTTTTGCTCCAATGTAGCGTTCAAACGAAGAGAATAATCCTGCACTTAGTGCCAAATAGCACGCAGGGTACCCAATCCAAGAGTGTAGTATAAAGTAGTGTCCAGAGTTGACCCGTTACAGGTCTAATGGCAAGTTGGAAATGGCTAACAGTGTTAGCAGTCTTGCTCACTTTTAAGTGATAGAGAGTAGCTTTGGTTTAGTTGCGGTACAACCTAAATCCAAGAACGTAGTAGGGGTAATGTCCAGAAATGACCCGTTACGGTCTAGTGGTAGAATCGGAAATGGCTAACAGTGTTAGCAATATGGCTCACTTTAAATGGCAAGTGTTAGTTTAAGTATAGTTGCAGTACATCAACGCGTTTCTCCCTCTGCAGGGCTTTTTCAAGATGACTCTTCTGGCTAAGAATGAGGGCCACTCTTGGACCCTTCACAGCCTTACAACTTATGGAAGGCCAATGATAAATAGGGGGCCACTATTCGGGTCCCATCCAAAAGGTAGAACCTAATTTTATCTTTTATATAGGAGGATGGCCTAAAAGGCCATTCAAAAGTCATATATTTAACAGAATATTAACAGCTGTACCTAAAAAGTTACAGAACATTTAGTTTGCTCACCCACACCTTAAAAAAACACCATACAATTCCGGCAATTATACAAAAAATATAGCATCCTTGGTTTCAACAAGCAAATACATCTGTCACAGTACAGCAATAAGCTACGCATTTAGATTTTTTGGGGAAGAAACCCTTACATATATGCAAATACAATGGTACATCAATATACATAGACACCATTGGTTTCAGAAAACATGTTAATCTGTCAAAGTACAATAGTAAAGATACAGAATACCCCTCAAATCTATTATGTAAATAATGAGAGAATATTAACATATGAACTGTACAGTACCATAGAGAGCTTATAGTAAAATATACTCACAACTTGTAATCAGTGGTGATATTGTGGGCTAACGTGTCACCCAACAAGATGTAAATTAGTGCATAATATATGTCAGCTAGGCTCCTGAATATAGTACTACCTGACTTATAAACATGTGTCCCAAGTCCTGACATTTTAGTCTCGAGAGGAGTGATACTTAACATAATATTGACAACTGTACCTAAAAAGACTCACCCAAACTGAAAAAACATACCATTCAGGCAACTGTACAAAAAATATAGCATCATTGGTTTCAACAAGCAAATACAACTGTCACAGTACAGCAATAAGCTACTCATCTAGATTTTTTGGGGGGAACAAACCCTTACATATATGCAAATACAATGGTACATCGGTATACATAAACACCATCTGTTTCAGAGAGCATGTTAATCTGTCAAAGTACAATAGTAAAAATACAGAATACCCCTCAAATCTATTATGCAAATAATGAGAGAATACTAACATATGAACTGTACAGTACCATAGAGAACTTATAGTAAAATATATTCACAACTTGTAATCAGTGGTTATATTGTGGGCTAACGTGTTACCCAACAGGATGTGAATTAGTGCATAATTATGTATCAGCTAGGTTCTTGAATACATTAATACCTGGCTTATAAACATGTGTCCTAAGTCCTGACCCTTTAAGTTCCTGAGAGGAGTGTAGGTCCTGTAAGCAAAGCCAGGGAGAGAATCATAAAGTGTGCACATCGGGCAGTAAGGCCGTCATTAAATTCATGCACTTATAGTACATCCTTTCAAGTCCCTATAGTATAGTCATATCTACCCGATGCCGGTTTTGCAGGAGCACATCGCCATCTACCATGCACCACAGAGAAGATCCCATGATAAAAGGTATATCCAATGCCGACACACTGAGATAGGAAGTCCTTACGGAAGCTTCTGGGCATATTTAGTAGATCGTAGGTAACAGTTCCATATGGGTTCTTATAAGTCCCTGGCCAGTACGTTCTCCTGCAAACCCGGAAATTCATAGAGGCTGTCATTTCAACAGATATTAGCGGAGCCGCTAGGTCTGTAGAGTCGTACTCAGATGCGACAGAATTGTACACGCGGGATCCGGCCGCTCTCCCCTGCACAACCATGTGGCAGCCATCAAGGGTGCAATTATGAAATGTGGGCGAGCCCCCTGAGTCAGAAACATCTCCCGGGTTCTCTCTCTGGTCTTCGTTATCTTGCAGCCACCACGTCTCCTGACAGGGAGGCTGCTCCAGGCATATGTCATTGTGGTCCCGCAGAGCCAGTGTAGCATCGGCACTGTTACTGCCAGGCAGTAGAACCTCACTTACCCTCGCCGTATTGCAGCAAAGGTATATAAGGCTATCCAGCCTGGAGCATATTTTACGCTCAAGATCCTCCATGAGGGATTGGAAAAGAGCCCCCAGCTCTTCCATAGTAGCAGGAGTTATCGGGCATTAGTATAAGATAGTAGCCGTCCTGAAAATAGCTAATTAGTCTCTGCCTGTGTAGTATAGAAGGAGATTTGGAAAATATCTCCACATACCCGGTTCCCCGGGGGGGAGGGTGCTGAGCAATTCCGCCAAGAATAAAATGCAGCGATCCGGTCTGGGAGACCCTGAGGTTGTACAATAAAAATATTGCCTTAGCCAGCAAACTATTCCCTTTCTGATGATTCAAGATTTTATTCTGGATGGCATGGCGGAATGTAAGTTAATCTGCCAGAGCTCCCAGTTTTGCGGCCATCTCATTTTAATGTGTTTTTGATGTGTTTGGTGAACATATATATTTTTTTATAGTTTCTGCTAGGCAGGGGTGTAACTACTATTGATGCAGCAGGTGCAGTGGCCTCGGGGCCCAAGGGTCATCCTTAACGCTAATCCAATGAGCTCAAATTTTATTTGCCAGTTAGCAATATTACGTATTGTGTTTTGCACTAACATTACTGTACCTCTTGTAATTTAGCCCTTACGGCTATATTTAGAGTTTTTCGGTAATGACCCGCGTAGCTAACGCTGGCTTTTTTCCCCCCGCACCTTTTAAATACCGCTGGTATTGAGAGTTCACAGAATTGCTGCGTTAGGCTCCAAAAAAGGAGTGTAGAGCATAAATTACCGCCACTGCAACTCTCAATACCAGCGGTGCTTACGGACGTGGCCAGCTTCAAAAACGTGCTCGTGCACGATTTCCCCATAGGAAACAATGGGGCTGTTTGAGCTGAAAAAAAACCTAACACCTGCAAAAAAGCAGCGTTCAGCTCCTAACGCAGCCCCATTGTTTCCTATGGGTAAACACTTCCTATGTCTGCACCTAACACCCTAATATGTACCCCGAGTCTAAACACACCTAACCTTACACTTATTAACCCCTAATCTGCCGCCCCCGCTATCGCTGACCCCTGCATATTTTTTTAACCCCTAATCTGCCGCTCCGTACACCGCCGCCAACTACGTTATCCCCTAAGTTAAATATAATTTTTATCTAACGAAATAAATTAACTCTTATTAAATAAATTAATCCTATTTAAAGCTAAATACTTACATGTAAAATAAACCCTAATATAGCTACAATATAAATTATAATTATATTGTAGCTATTTTAGGATTTATATTTATTTTACAGGCAACTTTGTATTTATTTTAACCAGGTACAATAGCTATTAAATAATTAAGAACTATTTAATAGTTACCTAGTTAAAATAATTACAAAATTACCTGTAAAATAAATCCTAACCAAAGTTACAATTAAACCTAACACTACACTATCAATAAATTAATTAAATAAAATACCTACAATTACCTACAATTAAACCTAACACTACACTATCAATACATTAATTAAATACAATACCTACAAATAACTACAATTAAATAAACTAACTAAAGTACAAAAAATAAAAAAGAACTAAGTTACAAAAAATAAAAAAATATTTACAAACATTATAAAAATATTACAACAATTTTAAGCTAATTACACCTACTCTAAGCCTCCTAATACAATAACAAAACCCCCAAAATAAAAAAATGCCCTACCCTTTTCTAAAATAAAAATAGAAAAGCTCTTTTACCTTACCAGCCCTTAAAAGGGCCTTTTGCGGGGCATGCCCCAAAGAATTCTGCTCTTTTGCCTGAAAAAAAAACATACAATACCCCCCAACATTACAACCCACCACCCACATACCCCTAATCTAACCCAAACCCCCCTTAAATAAACCTAACACTAAGCCCCTGAAGATCTTCCTACCTTATCTTCACCAACGCCGGGTATCACCGATCGGTCCAGAAGAGCCTCAGAAGTCTTCATCCAAGCCCAAGCGGGGGCTGAAGACGTCCATCATCGGGCTGAAGTCTTGATCCAAGCGGCGGCTGAAGAGGTCCATCATCGGGCAGAAGTCTTCATCCTATCCGGGCAGAAGAGGAGATCCGGACCGGTAGACATCTTCATCCAATCGGCATCTTCTATCTTCTTTCATCCGACAACGAGCGGCTCCATCTTCAAGACCTCCGGCGTGGATCCATCCTCTTCTTCCGACATCCTAACACAGAATTAAGGTTCCTTTAAGGGACGTCATCCAAGATGGCGTCCCTCAAATTCCGATTGGCTGATAGGATTCTATCAGCCAATTGGAATTAAGGTAGGAAAATTCTGATTGGCTGATGGAATCAGCCAATCAGATTCAAGTTCAATCCGATTGGCTGATCCAATCAGCCAATCAGATTGAGCTTGCATTCTATTGGCTGTTCCGATCAGCCAATAGAATGCGAGCTCAATCTGATTGGCTGATTGAATCAGCCAATCGGATTGAACTTGAATCTGATTGGTTGATTTCATCAGCCAATCAGAATTTTCCTACCTTAATTCCGATTGGCTGATAGAATCCTATCAGCCAATCGGAATTTGAGGGACGCCATCTTGGATGACGTCCCTTAAAGGAACCTTCATTCTGTGTTAGGACGTCGGAAGAAGAGGATGGATCTGTGCCGGAGGTCTTGAAGATGGAGCCGCTCGTCGTCGGATAGAAGAAGATAGAAGATGCCGCTTGGATGAAGATGTCTACCGGTCCGGATCTCCTCTTCTGCCCGGATAGGATGAAGACTTCTGCCCGATGATGGACCTCTTCAGCCGCCGCTTGGATCAAGACTTCAGCCCGATGATGGACGTCTTCAGCCCTCGCTTGGGCTTGGATGAAGACTTCGGAGGCTATTCTGGACCGATCAGTGATACCCGGCGTGGTGAAGATAAGGTAGGAAGATCTTCAGGGGCTTAGTGTTAGGTTTATTTAAGGGGGGTTTGGGTTAGATTAGGGGTATGTGGGTGGTGGGTTGTAATGTTGGGGGGTATTGTATGTTTTTTTTTTTCAGGCAAAAGAGCTGAATTGTTTTGGGCATGCCCCACAAAAGGCCCTTTTAAGGGCTGGTAAGGTAAAGAGCTTTGAACTTTTTTTAATTTAGAATAGGGCAGGGAATTTTTTTTATTTTGGGGGTTTATTATTTTATTAGGGGGCTTAGAGTAGGTGTAATTAGCTTAAATTTGTTGTAATCTTTTTATAATGTTTGTAAATATTTTTTATTTTTTGTAACTTAGTTCTTTTTTTATTTTTTGTAACTTAGTTCTTTTTTATTTTTTGTACTTTAGTTAGTTTATGTAATTGTATTTATTTGTAGGTATTTGTATGTTATTAATTTATTGATGGTGTAGTGTTAGGTTTAATTATAGATAATTGTAGGTATTTGTATGTAATTAATTTATTGATAGTGTAGTGTTAGGTTTAATTGTAACTTAGGTTAGGATTTATTTTACAGGTAATTTTGTAATTATTTTAACTAGTTAACTATTAAATAATTCTTAACTATTTAATAGCTATTGTACCTGGTTAAAATAAATACAAAGTTACCTGTAAAATAAATATAAATCCTAAAATAGCTACAATATAATTATAATTTATATTGTAGCTATATTAGGATTTATTTCATAGGTAAGTATTTAGCTTTAAATAGGAATAATTTATTTAATACGAGTTTATTTATTTAGTTAGATTTAAATTATATTTAATTTAGGGGGGTGTTAGTGTTAGGGTTAGACTTAGCTTTAGGGGTTAATACATTTATTATAGTGTTGGCGAGGTCCGGTCAGCAGATTAGGGGTTAATACTTGAAGTTAGGTGTCGGAGATGTTAGGGAGGGCAGATTAGGGGTTAATACTATTTATTATAGGGTTAGTGAGGCGGATTAGGGGTTAATAACTTTATTATAGTAGCGGTGAGGTCCGGTCAGAAGATTAGGGGTTAATAAGTGTAGGTAGGTGGCGGCGACGTTTGGGGTGGCAGATTAGGGGTTACTAAATACAAAATAGGGGTCGTCGGTGTTAGGGGCAGCAGATTAGGGGTAGATAGGGATTACGTAGGTGGCGGCGGTGTGTGGTCGGCAGATTAGGAGTTAAAAAAAATTATTAGAGTGGCGGCAATGTGGGGGGACCTCGGTTTAGGGGTACATAGGTAGTTCATGGGTGTTAGTGTACTTTAGAGCACAGTAGTTAAGAGCTTTATGAACCGGCATTAGCCCAGAAAGCTCTTAACTCCTGGCTTTTTGCTGCGGCTGGAGTTTTGTCATTAGATTTCTAACGCTCACTTCAGCCAAGACTCTAAATACCGGCGTTAGAAAGATCCCATTGAAAAGATAGGATACGCAATTGGCGTAGGGGGTCTGCGGTATGGAAAAGTCGCGGCTGGAAAGTGAGCATTAGACCCTTACCTACACGACTCTGAATACCAGCGGTAGCCCAAAACCAGTGTTAGGAGCCTCTAACGCTGGTTTTGACGGCTAACGCCAAACTCTAAATCTAGGCGTATGTGTTTAGTGTCCTTTTAACTTTGCAAAGATTAGGAATTTTAATAATATTTATTAAAATTCAATTACATTCATTTGTATAATATTGCTACACTCTGCTGCCATATACTGCTTAGGATAATTGTGAGCCTATTTTAGCATGCTTTAAATTACTTGCTTTATCTGAATCATTTTTATTTTCAATTTCAATCCCCTTTATTTGTAAGCTTTTATTATATCTGTGAAGATACTTTAAATTGACAGAATGGTTTTGTTTGCATGGAAGCTGCAATGTTTTGCAACAAGATTTCTGGTTTGTTGTAGTCTTGACAAATAATTAAGATACAAATTAAATCTTGCCCCTAGTGATTTTATATCCAAAAATATGATAATATATACACTATAATAATAATAGTAATAATAATAAACTAGGCAGAGAGGATTGTGGTGTATTTCTCGGTTATGGATTGCAAACCCTTTCAGGGGTTAAAAAATATTTTTGTAAATTATTAGGGACCAGTGAATTTGATATGGATTGTATATGGTGAACCGATAAAGAATAGACATGTGCACGTTGGAAAATTTTGTTTCGTATCAATTCTGTATTTTTTTAAATTTAGTTTTGGATACATTCAGATTGATTCGTTATAGCAGTCATTCATGTTGGATGCATTTGGATTGATTCGTTATAGCAGTCATTCGTTTTGGATGCATTCGGAAGTTCGTTATGTTCGGATTAATTTGTTATGTTTGTTATGTTGATTCTTATGGTTTCAACCAACACAAAGGGAATTATTTCACTGTTCTATCTCACTATCTTTAATTGTAATATATCGCTATTCTTTTTTTTTTATAATAAATATGGAATGGCAAAGGAACTGTGATTAGTCCAGAAAGTAAGACTATTGCATCATGGCCATTCAAATAAAACAAATTAATCAGATGTTTTGTTACAAATTAATTCTGATTAGTTTCGTTTCGCTATTAGGGTTATTCCGAATCACCCAAATTTTGTCCGAATTTTGATTCAGAACGAAACGAATTGCACATGTCTAAAAAGATTTATCATTACAGATTGAAGCCAGAATACAATATCAAAGCATGCTTGAGCAGACCACTTTCAAGGGGAGATCCACAATAAATGATCATTAAATATCTTGGGCTGTTCTTCGGCTCTGTCATTAAACAAATACTCGGCTCCATTTATGAAGTTTTGAATGCAGTGTCTACAGTAAATATGGCTATGCCATATTTATTCTTATAAGCTAAATAGTAAACCAGTTTGACTCCATCTAAATTAATGGTAAAATACAAAACAAATAAGATATCTGATTATTTTTGACATATAAATATTTTCAACAAAAATGATAGAGCTGAAGATTTAAGGCATGTATATGTTAATGGATGCCAAAAGTATATTGACAAGTGATAAATGCAGTTTAGTTATAAAATTTGATGGAGTTTAAAGAAGCAGTATTGACAGACAAGTAAACTGTACAAACTATTATAGGGATGTGAAAATCGAACTAAAACATTCATAATTCATATAGAATGTACAATATTTTCTACTTATATTATCATATTTATTTAATTCTTCTGGTATTCTTTGTTGAAGAGTGTACCTAAGTAAGCATAGGAGTGTACATGAGTTCTACATGACAACAGTGCTAGTCACAATTTTTATAAAAATGTTATAAATTCTTGCAAACATTGTTGCCATGTAATGCTAATGTGCACTCCAAATCCTACCTTGGTACACCCTTCAATAAAGAATGCGAAGAGAATGAAGTAAATATGATAACAGAACTTCTATGTCCCTTTAATATTAGTATTTAAGTAATTAATGCAAATGAAATAGGCAAACACTGCCAAAAAAATAGGCAATCATATACACACAAGTACAAGATATGATTATGTGATACAGACTTACAGATTTCGAAAAAAGCAAGAGAAAATGAAGGATGTTTGTCAAAAATTATCCTGACATGTTTTCTGATCTGACAACAATGTTACATAGGTCAGAAAATAACAACTGATCAGACAAAGAAGTGACACAGATAAACAGGCAGAACAAAATGATTAAAAGTGGTAAAGAGAAACATGTGATGCAGATGAATTATTAAAAAAACTGAAACATACACATAAATGATTAAAGGGACAGTATACACCAATTTTAATTTAACTGCATGTAACAGACACTACTAAAAATAATAATATGCACAGATACTGATCTAAAAATCCAGTTTAAATTCTTTTAAAAACTTACTTAGAAGCTCCCAGTTTAGCACTTTTAATGAGATAAGCCTGGGACACTCCTTCAGAGGGGCTGACAGCAGAACCTCCCCCCTCCCCTCTCCCCTACATATGAAAAGACCCATTATACAAACAGAAGCAGTCTGAAGTCTGTATACATCAGCATACATCTACAACTTTGGGGCTTGGTTAGGAGTCTAAAAATCAGCACATTCAGGTAGATTATGAGTTGTGCGTTTGTGTTTTAAAGCTGAAAAAATGGCAATTTCAGCATTAAAACAGCAACGCAGCCATTACGAGTCTTGTCGGTATAGCTGTACCACACGCCTTTTAGCCTGTAACGCAACGTCAGTCCTGTACTCAAAAAAATTATGTGGGATTTCCATAGCGCTGCCATTACGAGTTTTGTGGTGAGGCTATAATGACAAGATCTGAGAGCAGTAGTTATGCGTTTTACACCACAAAACTGTTACATAAAACTCATAACTAAAGTGTTACAAAGTACACTAACACCCCAAAAACTACATATTAACCCCTAAACTGAGGCCCTCCCGCATCACAAACACTATTTTAAAGTTATTAACCCCTAATCTGCTGCTCCCAACATCTCTACCACTAATAAAATGTATTAATTCCTATTCCGCTGCTCCACGAGATCGTCAACACTATACTAAAGTTATTAACCCCTATTCCCGTGCACCCCAACATTACCCACACTATAATATAGATATTAATGCCTATTCCGACACTCCCTAACATTGCCACTGCTAGATAATTTTATTAAACCCTAAACTTCTGGCCTCCCACATCACTACCACTAAATAAACCTATTAACCCCTAAACCGCAAGCCCCCAAATCGCCAGAAACTAAATTAAACTTTTAACCCCTAAACCTAACAACCCCCTAACTTTACATTAAAATTACAAGATCCCTATCTTAAAATAAATGAAAATTTACCTTGGAAATTAAAAAAAACTAAGTTTAAAATATAAATTAACCTAACATAACTATTAGATTAAAATTAAAATAAAAACAAATTAAATAAATTTAAAAAATCTAGCCCTACTAAAAAATTAAATCTACCATTACAAAAAATAAAAAAATACTAAAGTACAAAAACGATAGTATCCAAAATAAAAAACAATTACAACTAATCTAATAGCCCTATAAAAATAAAAAAGCCCCCACAAAATAAAAACACCCCCTAGCCTACAATAACTACCAAAAACCCTTAAAAGGCCTTTTGTAGGGCATTGCCCTAAAGAAATCAGCTCTTTTCCCTGAAAAAAAATACAAAGACCCCCCAAAAGTAAAACCCACCACTAAACCAACCCCCAAAAATAAAAAAACTAACCCTAAAAAAAAAACTAAGCTACCCATTGCCCTGAAAAGGGCATTTGTATGGGCATTGCCTTTAAAAGGGCATTCAGCTCTTTTAAGACAAGCCCAAACCCTAATCTAAAAAAAAAAAAACAACCCCAAAAAACCTAACACTAACCCCTCTTTAGGTACTCACAGTTGCTGAAGTTCGGCTTGAGCGAACTTCATCCCAACGGCTCTATCTTCATACAGGTGGCTCCATCTTCATCCATCGAGGGACTGGCATCTTCTTCATCCCTGCGGAGGCGGAGTGGTCGATGCGTGGAGATGGAGGTCCAGACGAAGGTCCAAGGCAAAGGTCCAGGCAGAGGTCCAAGGCGGAGGTCCATCAATCTGATGTGGAGATCCTCTTCATGCAATTGTCCGCCGCACACTGAGGATTCAAATGCAAGGTACCCCATTTTTACTGGGGGTACCATTGTATTCCTATTGGCTAAAAAATTTAAATCAGCAAATAGGAATTAGGGCTGCTAAAATCCTATTGGCTGTTCAAATCAGCCTTGGACCTTTGCCTTGGCCCTCCACCTGGACCTCCGCCTTGGACCTTCACCTGGACCTCCACCTTCATGCATCGACCGCTCCGCCTCCGCAGGGATGAAGAAGATGATGGTCCCTCGATGGATGAAGATGGAGCCATCTGGATTAAGATGGAGCCGTCTGGATGAAGATGGAGCCACTGGGATGAAGATCGTTCAAGCTGAATTTTAACAACTGTGAGTACCTAAAGAAGCGTTAGTGGGGTTTTTAGTGTTTTTTTTTTTTAATTTTCAGAAGAGCTTTATTTTGAAACATTATACATAGACATCATAGGTTGAATGTACACATTGTACATAAAATCTGTTACAGTAAAATGCTTTGTCACAATAAACCATTGTAAAAACTGTAAAAAGGACACCTTCTAAATTCAGTGTATGTCTTAATTGTTTCCAAATTTCTAGTTATGTAGACCACTCTTTGGTCCGTAACAGATACTTATATGAACAATATTGGGTATATATAGAGGCATGGGGGAAGCTGGCGGAAGGGAAACCAACAATTATAGTATAACATATATAGTATAATGAGTAACATAGGACATATGTGTTTTTAGTCAATATCAGGCTTATACATTTTAAAACTGAGTCACATATGCAGGAAATGAAGCTTATAATGGAGTAAGAATAGGTTATAGGGGATAAGTGAGTTAATGACAAATAATCATGGGTATATTATGTAAGATCTGAGGTCATAAGTTGGTTCTTATTAAGCAGTGTTCTGTTATAAAATAATGACTATCTCACTGGCAGAACTGTGCTTAGATGAGTGGATGTGAAGTTAGGGAGCATTAGTTATAAAATACAAAAGGAGCATAGGAATTATGCTCCAGGTTAGTTCCTCTTTATATATATTCTGGGGTATGTCTAAATTACCTATTGATCAAGATGGGGGGGAATGTGCAATAGTTATCTAGAAGGAAAGATTTGAGGGAAATAGGGGCTAGTTCTGCAAGAAAATGGCACAGGTTGCAACTTTATTTTCAAAGTATGTTATTTTATCTTTTGTTGGTCCCGGTCGCTGACCACAACAAAAGTGTTTTTTATGACCTATGCCATTGTGCCTTGTTTGTCTATTAATATGTGACTACTCAGATACTAGTCATTTGGATGGATGACACTGCCCCACAAGCTCCCACATAGCGACATGATCTAAATGGGGTATTATATCTATGTTTGTAGTAAATGCTATTGACTAAAGTCATTAATCATTTCTTCCACAGTTTGATTCATATTTTAAAGCTCATACAACCAAACAAAAACACCTTGTTAAATACTTGCACAAAAATAATCCCAATACATTTCTAAAACTATCATCATAAAATTGAACACCTCCATCTTAGTTTCATCAATGTCCATTTAATGTAACTTTAGATAGAGGTGTTCACTTTCATTCCCCAGGTGTTTGCTGGCCTATTCTAGTCATTTAATAGGCCGACAAGCTTCGTGATGGTGATACTGATGCTTATGCATCCCCAAACAAGAGAAGGAAAAAAATGAGGATAAATATGAAGCGCATCTTTAACTTAGGGATAAACGTCAAACATTTCAACAACTCACGTTATAAAGTTAGTCATAACTATTATGAGGTTACCAGAGTCCATTTTGTGTAGCGTTAGCTGAAGGCATCTATTGCACCGAAGGGCAAAACCAGTCACATGCTGTCTGAGAGGGGCATCTGCAGGCTACCCCTCTCCTTTCTTCAGGATATGACCGCCGCTGTGTGAGCAGAAGATGTTTTGCCAGGAGCTGACTTGGGATATGGTCGTTGGTCTCCTCGCCATTTTGTCTGGCAGCTGTATTGCCGATGTTGTGTTGTTCTGCTGCCCCTTCTGCGGTAATGCGTGTCATCCTCTTCTCACCTACCCGGGGCCCGGGGTTTCTGATGGAAGCTTCTTTTGAGGCTGGGTAATGTGGATATTATGCTTCCTTGTAATGCCGGCAGGAGAAGGCAATAGCGGTGAGAAAGGTCTCCTATGCGGTTCTCTGCAAGTTTTTTTGCTGTGCTCCGTGAGGGCTCCCTGTAGTGGCGGGTGGCCATGCTGGATCTTTGGTATACTTGTTTGAGTCAGAAGTGCTGTACCAACAAGATTCTCTTTTTCTGAAGGCTTGTGTGGGTTTGCTTGCAGGCATTGTATCAGGCAGTCATATGGTGCCCTGTCTATCAATTTTTGCATGAGGAGCTCAAATTTCCTTAGGTGGTTGTCAGGCTGCTGTATATGACACACTTCTGCCATAGCCATTATATTGGATGTCTTCTGAGTGTAACAGGAGAAAAAAGGCACTGATACTGCTGTCCCCTAGTATAACTTACTTTCCCGTTATTGGTATGCAGCGAAGAAATTTCAGCAAGCCGGATTATACTGACAGCGCTGATACCCTGTTTTTTCTCATGGGGAGTGGTGTATGCTTGACAGTGGGCTGCCGCCCTAGGCCTCCTTATTCCGATCCGAGTCCCCGGAGTCATAAAAACAGACAAGAAGTCAAATGCCGGCCACAGTTAGTGACATTGTGATGCTTAAATGTAGTGTGGTATTAATCTTGCTATTTGCTAATAGTTTTTGTGCCAGAGTATTCAGAAGATGCGTCCTAACCAGAACGCTGCACGGACACGCCCCCCGGGTTAGTGTTTTTTTAAGGTTTATTTGGGCCTGTCTTAAAAGAGCTGAATGCCATTTTAAGGACTATGCCCATACAAATGCCCTTTTCAGGGCAATGGGTAGATTAGGTTTTTTTAGTTAGGTTTTTTTTATTTTGTGGGTTTGGGGGGGTGGGGGTTTGCAATGTTAAGGTGTGTTTGTTTTTATTTTTTAGAAAAAGAGCTGATTTCTTTAGGGCAGTGCCATACAAAAGGCCCTTTTAAGGGCTATTGGTAGTTTATTATAGATTAGGGTTCTTTTATTTTTTGTTTGTTTGTTTTTTAAATGGGGTATTAGAATAGGAATCATTTTTATTATTTTGGATAATTTGTTTGTTATTTTGATGTAATGTTTCTTTTTTGTTTTGTTTTTTGGGGTGTTTTTTTTTAGAATAGCCATTTTTTTAATTTTTAATGGGCAGCAAAAGAGCTGAATGTCCTATTTTGTGGGTTTGGGGGGTGGGGGTATGTATACTGTTAGGAGGTATTTGTTTTTCTTTTGTAGAAAAAGAGATGATTTCTTTAGGGCCCTTGGTAGTCTATTATAGATTAGTTTTTATTTTTTATTTTGGGGTGATTTTTTTTCTAAACAGGGTATTAGAATAGGAATATTTTTTATTGTTTTGGATAATTTTGTTTGTTATTTTTTTGTAATGCTAGGTTTTTATTTCTGTAAAGTTTTTTTTTTATGTTAGGTTTTAGTGTAAGGCAGCTTATTTTTTACTTTTATTTCATAGGTAAGTTTGTATTTATTTAACTAGGTAGTTAGTAAATAGTTAATAACTATTTACTAACTAGTCTGCCTAGTTAAAATAAATACAAACTTACCTGTGAAATAAAAACCTAAGCTAGCTACAATGTAACTATTAGTTATATTGTAGCTAGCTTAGGTTTTATTTTTATTTCACAGGTAAGTATGTATTTAGTTTTAAATAGGTATTATTTAGTTAATAATTGTAACTTTAATTTAGGTCTATTTTATTTATGTTAAAGTTAGGGGGTGTTAGGGTTAGGGTTAGGTTTAGGGTTAGGGTTAGGTTTAAGGGTTAATATAGTTTAATTTAGGTTGTTGCAATGTGGGGGGCTGCGGTTTAGAGGTTAATAGGTTTATTTAGTGGTAGTGATGTGGGAGGCCAGAGGTTTAGGGGTTAATAACTTTATTTAGTGGCGGCAATGTTGGGGAGCGGGGGAATAGGGGTTAATATCTTTATTATAGTGTGGGCGATGTTGGGGTGCAGGAGAATAGGGGTTAATAACTTTATTATAGTTACGGTGATATCGGGAGCGGCAGATTAGGGGTAAAGGAATTTATTTTGGTGGCGGCGATGTCGGGGGCGGAAGATTAGGGGTTAATAAGTTTATGTAGGTGTCGGTGATGTAGCGGGCAGCAGATTAGGGGTGTTTAGACGTTGGGTTTATGTTAGGGTGTTAGGTTTAAACTTAACTTTTTCCCCCATAGACATCAATGGGGTTGCATTACGGAGCTTTTCAGTCCGCGATCGCAGGTGTTAGGTTTTTTTCCAACACTCTCTCCCCATTGATGTCTATGGGGAAAGTGTGCACGAACGCGTTAAAGCAGCGCTTGTATTTTGTGCGGTATGGAGCTCAATGCAACCATATCGCATGCACAAGGCGGCTTTTTCAAAACTCCTAACGGCAGCACTATGGAGGGTGAAATAACGCAACTTTTGTTGCATTCATTTCGCACCCGCTATAGCGCAAAACTTTTAATCTAGGTGATTGTTATTTAAAAATAATCAAAACTATACATTTTTACAAAAACACTTCCAGATGGACTATATACATGTATCATCTACAAAACATGTATGCAAAGAAAAGTATCCCAAAAATAAAGTGTAATACAAAGAAAAATCAAGAGATATATTTAGCCAAAGGATGGAAATGAGTAACTCACAGGAAAACAAGTGATATAACCATTCCTAATATATCAAAAGAAAGTATTACAGATAATCAAGTAGCAAAGACAATTATACAACGTAAGTAATATATAAAGGTATAAAAGTGATACAGAAAGAATAGTGAAATAAACAAGCATTTTATACAGATTAATAATTTACACAGGCCTCCCAAGTGATACAAATAACACATGATGCAAAAAGAAAAGAAAAAAAAGAAAACTGCTTTTCAGATGATAATGATAGATTAGAGATTCAAACAGAAAATGTTGTTCAGACCAGTAAGTGAAGCATAAAGGGAAACAATGAAGATAAACAATTGAAACGGACACATTTGATGCCAACAGGCAAGTAATTAAAAGAATCAGATGTTACAAATATGTGAATCTGAAAAACAACAGATTAACAAATGAAGCAGAGGAGAATGCAGACAATATTGATATTTTGTTCCTGAGTCATCTTACTGATTTAATTTATATGAAGATGTTAGTCAGTGTGCCTATGAACTAACTATCTCCCGCTCCCTCACTACCACAGAGCAGGAAGGGTAGGAGAGGTAGCAGCAGCAGGATGACAAACAGAGTCCTTTGGACACAGTGGCCAACAGTGTGCTGCAATTTTTTAAATTAACTGATGAAGACCACAACAGAGCAGGAAGGGCAGGAGCAAGAGTGGCAGCAGAAGAAGCAGACTAAGGGTCTGATGATCAAAACCTCTCTGCTCAGGTGAGATGATCTAAATGATCCCCCAGCACTGTGTGAAAGCAGGAACAGCAGCAGGCAGCAGACTTACTGAACTAGGTTAGCCTCACAGTATATAAACCTCATAAATGCAAATCCAAGGGAGGAAAAGGACAAACATGTGCTAGATTTTACAAGCAGCGGATGCTGCATCAACGCCCCATCATTTCTGGTCCACCAGAAATGGAAGTTAAGAAGCAGCGGTCATTTCACAAGAAATGCTTGTGCAATGTTAAATGCCGACAGCATATGCTGTCGGCATTTAGTGAGGTTGAGCAGACAGAAATCGCTACAGCGAATCATGTCCACTCGACCTTTGATAAATCTACCCCTAAGAATCCCTTGAACATAGCAGCCAACAGTTTGCTATAATTTTTTTAACCCCTTAACGACCGAGGACGTGCAGGGTACGTCCTCAAAAAAAAGGCAGTTAACGCCTGAGAACGTACCCTGCACGTCCTCGGTGTGGAAAGCAGCTGGAAGCGATCCTGCTCGCTTCCAGCTGCTTTCCGGTTATTGCAGTGATGCCTCGATATGGAGGCATCCTGCAATAACTCTAGATGGCCATCCGATGCAGAGAGAGCCACTCCGTGGCCCTCTCTGCACCGGACATCGATGGCCGGTATCGTTGGTGGGTGGGAGCCGACTTGGGAGGCGGGTGGGCGGCCATCGATGGGCCGGGTAATGTAGAGGGGGGCGGGATCGGGGGCAGGGCCGATGGGGGCGCGCACGGGCGCGCACGGGGGTTCGGCGGGCGGGCGCGTGCACGGGGCGGGAGCGGGTGAGAACGCTACACTACAGAAAATCAAAGTTTGAAAAGTTTGAGAAAGGGGTATTTGAATTTAAAAAATATATAAATCGAATGTATCTAGGAGGGGGTGGGGGGTTGGTCTTTGGTGGGGCAGGGAGCTACACTACAGAAAAGGGGAAAAAATGAAAAAATATAAGCAATTTTATTCTAAACTGGGTACTGGCAGACAGCTGCCAGTACCCAAGATGGCGGCCATTAAGACAGAGGGGGAGAGTTAGAGAGCTGTTTGGTGGGGGATCAGTCAGGTTGGGGGCTAAAGGGGGGTCCTACAGAGCAGCATATGTAAATATGCCTTTTCTTTTAAAAAAAAAGCCCAAATATAGCTTTTATTTTAGTACTGGCAGAGTTTCTGCCAGTACTTAAGATGGCGGGGACAATTGTGGGGTGGGGGAGGGAAGAGAGCTGTTTGGGAGGGATCAGGGGGTCTGATGTTTCAGGTGGGAGGCTAAGCTCTACACTAAAGCTAAAATTAACCCTGCAAGCTCCCTACAAGCTACCTAATTAACCCCTTCACTGCTAGCCATAATACGTGTGATGCGCATTTAGCGGCCTAAGTACCAAAAAGCAACGCCAAAGCCATATGTGTCTGCTATTTCTGAACAAAGGGGATCACAGAGAAAAATTTACAACCATTTATGCCATAATTGCACAAGCTGTTTGTAAATAATTTCAGTGAGAAACAAAAAGTTTGTGAAAAAGGGAACTTTTTTTTTTATTTGATCGCATTTGGCGGTGAAATGGTGGCATGTAATATACCAAAATGGGCCTAGATCAATACTTTGGGTTGTCTGCTACACTAGACTAAAGCTAAAATTAACCCTACAAGCTCCCTACAAGCTCCCTAATTAACCCCTGCACTGCTGGGCATAATACACGTGTGGTGCGCAGCGGCATTTAGCGGCCTTCTAATTACCAAAAAGCAATGCCAAAGCCATATATGTCTGCTATTTTTGAACAAAGGGGATCCCAGAGAAAATTTTACAACCATTTATGCCATAATTGCACAAGCTGTTTGTAAATAATTTCAGTGAGAAACCGAAAGTTTGTGAAAAAGTGAACGATTTTTTGTATTTGATCGCATTTGGCGGTGAAATGGTGGCATGAAATATACCAAAATTGGCCTAGATCAATACTTTGGGATGTCTTCTAAAAAAAAATATATACATGTCAAGGCATATTCAGGGATTCCTGAAAGATATCAGTGTCCCAATGTAACTAGCGCTAATCTTGAATAAAATGGTTTGGAAATAGCAAAGTGCTACTTGTATTTATGGCCCTATAACTTGTAAAAAAAGCAAAGAACATTTAAATATTGGGTATTTCTAAACTCAGGACAAAATTTAGAAAATATTTAGCATGGGTGTTTTTTGGTGGTTGTAGATGTGTAACAGATTTTGGGGGTCAAAGTTAGAAAAAATGTGTTTTTTCCACTTTTTTCTCATATTTTATAAAAAATTTTATAATAAATTATAAGATATGATGAAAATAATGGTATCTTTGGAAAGTCCATTTAATGGCGAGAAAAACGGTATATAATATGTGTGGGTACAGTAAATGAGCAAGAGGAAAATTACAGCTAAACACAAACACCGCAAAAATGTAAAAATAGCCTTGGTCCCAAACGGACAGAAAATGGAAAAATGCTCTGGTCACTAAGGGGTTAAATTAACTGATCATGACAACCACAGAGCAGGGAGAGCAAGGGCAGGAGTGGCAGCAGCAGACTAAGGGCTTGATGATCAAAACCTTTCTGCTCCGGTGAGATTATCTCAAATGATCCTCCAGCACTGTGAGATCCCTAGCAAAGTTTTCAAAAGATTTTGCTTTACTTCTACAAGCGGCTTTCCCTGAATTTCTGTATGTGAAGGAGAGAAAAGCCTAGTGCAATATAGCACTGCATGACATGACAGTTCTGCTCCATTTGCATGTTGTTCTTTGTACTTTATATCACTTTATACTTCATATTACATTTAAATCTTGCACTTCTTTTTTTTATTTATTTTTTTACATAGCAGTGTATTTAGAGTTTGGATTTTACAAATTCTGATTATGCTTTCACAGTTTCTGGATCATACTTTGTATATGTATGTGTATATTTCACAAATTACATTGCACATTGCATTTCTTTGATTTAAAATAAAACTGAAAAACTGTCAGCTTCAAATTACCAGAGAGCTTAATTTCTTTCTATGGGTCAGATAGTCAAACATTCTCTATTTTGGAGAGCAATTATCATGCAGACTTCACAGGGGTTGAACTAGCTAATTTTTTTAAGGAAAGTGGTGGAACCTGGAAGTCCCAGAGAGGAGAGAGATGCCTTCTATAGAAAGTAATGAAGCTCTCTGGGATATAAAATTCCACATTGGAAAGAGAATGTAACTGGAGAACACCCTGGGCTGATATAATGGCTCAGGTTGCATCAATTACAAATTAAACTTAAATGTGTTCAGAGCAATTTAACTTGCTTTTGTCTATATTTTAGTGTAAATTATCTTAGTGAATTTTGAGCAAACTTCACCTTCATATAGCTGGTGAGATAAATCAGTGAGGCTAGCTTGTTTTAAATGCTTACATCATTTCAAGAGCTTCAGACATAACCTGTTCAACCTATTGAACTGCTCTGTCAGTTTTTAGTTTACAAGGGGACACATACAAAGTGTTCTTTGTAAAATATACAAAGTATGATCCTAATTTGTTAAAGTAATACAGAAACTTTCAAAATATAATTAGAATTTGTAAAATCACTGCTGGATTTAAATCTATATGTGTTAAATATAAAAGAGAAAGTGCAAAGTTTAAATGCAATAGTAGTGAAACTACCTAATCTAAAATGTAAAGTGCTATATTGTACTGAGCTTGTCTCTCCTTCAGTTACAACAGTGAGAGAGATCTCGCAGAGATGAAAAAATTATATGTCTCCTGCTGTTGCACTTCTCCCTCGCAAAGCATGCCCCTATTTTCATTGACCCCATAAACCCTGAAAATCCCTCCAACTTTACAGGTTATCAATTATTAGAGAGCCATTTTTGCAGGATCGGTATTGCATGAAAGGAGGTTGTAGTTGGAGCAGTTGCCACTATCAGATGCTTGAAAACATGGCAAAAGATGCACCACCAACAGCTGCCTGAACATCCCCCTAGAAGGAAAGTGGGTGATGTTGAAGGTGGTACCTAACTCTGCTTACTGCCATCAATACCATGTCCCATGCCCTCCTAGTAGGTGGCATTGCTGCTGTGATAAGGAGATTGTTGCACTGTTGCTGCTGCTGGTCCTGTCTTCTTCCTCAATAACACAACCTTGTGGTGCATGGAGATTTGGGTTCATCTCTGAGCTTTAGAAATTACCCCATTTTTTTTGCCCTATAATTTGCCTCAAGCAATCATCTATGATGCTAACAAAGTAGTCCCAAACATTTGGATGATGTGAAGCTGTTGTTGCCTTTGCATGCCCTTCAGCCACTGTTAAGTTCTCCTTACCAGTGGTTATACATGTGGCACTGCTAATTCTCTCTGCCTTTCCAGTAATACTTTTCCTTTCCCTCATTTGGAACTGCTAGTGTTGGTGGTGATTGATGTGATAGTGGTGGCAATGCTGGAACTGCCGGGGATTCTAATACTGACAGAGATTGCAATACTAGTTAAACTAGCAACATGAGAAGTGGGTGGGGGTGTTGTTGGAACTGGCTGCTCTACAACAGGGAAGATGGTGGTGATGGATAGGAAAATAATACAGTCGGAGACTGTAGGCCTAAAACTAGGGAGGAAGTTGTGCTGCTGTTTGTTGTGAAAAGACTCTGTGGTAGAATATCTTCTTCCAAGCTCCTCCTGGTCCAGAGTAAAGGCTATAGCAGACATGCTGGAAGTAATGTCCTCGTTGCCTAAAAGAGAGATTGGGGAATCCTGCTCAATACCCGCTTATCCCTGACTGCTTGGCTGCTGCTTCAGCTGCGGTTGCTCAGAGACAGCTGATTGGGATAAACCCAAATGGCTGCTGCTATAAAATATGGAGGGGATCAGGAGAGTGACAGAAATGACAATGGTAGAACTGATTGTGGCACTGGGGTGAATACTGGTCCAGGTGGTTTTAGGAGTAGACTGTATAAAGAGCTGAAATGTACACGGAGGCCACTTGGTAATCTCTGACCCCCTCCCAATCCTACAACTAGGCTTGAAGCCAAACAACCTCAATTTAACACCTTTACTTCAGTTACCCTCACTGTTTCCTTTTGATTAACTGGTGGGTTTAGACTATGCTTTCTGCTACTGATGCTGCTGCTACTTGTCATGGTAATGGGGGGCCCTGTGTATCTTTTATTTCTACTGGATATGAGTTTGCATTCTACAACAGATGGTGACAATGACCCTGCTTCTGCTGCCACAAGTGCTGGTGCTCCTCTAGATGTTTGAGCCTGAGCAGCAGACAATGACCTTGAAAATTATATTTAACTCAGTGAAGCAGAGGAAAGAGTACTTGTTCCACGTCAGCTCATTAGAGAAGTAGAATCATACACTGGTGCACTGTTGGTGATGGTGCTGGTGACATTGGTACAACTAGTGGTGGTGGCAACAGCCGGAAACATAGGACACTCTGGCCAACAGAATAATATAATTATGTTGGTGTCCCCACTGCAATAACAAATATGGGTTCAATTAGATGAGAGGTACACCATACTACAATATATTTAATATAGATAGTATTTTAGTAACAGGATAAGCAACAGGCATGCATTATGTGCACTGAAGCCAGTCAATGAGAAACTATTTTTGTTCTAATATATTTTACACCCAAATGAATAGGTATGCTGCATAACTACTATGGTGCTATAGATAGCATATAGCAACCTGCCAGGAACCCACAGTACACCCACTGCAATAACAAATATAAATTAAATTAGATGAAGGGTACACTGTACTATGAGAGATGTAAAAATACAGTATACTAGTAACAGGAATGCACTGTGTCCAATATAGCCAGCCACTGAGAAATTATTAGTGTTGTTATATATTTTACACCCACATGAAAAGACATGGTACTATGGTGCTGCAGAGAGCCTATAGCAGACTGCCATGTCATGTTCCGTAGGAATAGGAGATACGCAGGGCCCACCAATATCCAAAAGAGTCAAGGTAGACAATTACCTTTAAATTCATGTAAGTGAATGTGTTTTACAAGAGATGTATATAAAAATAATTTCCTCCTTTTTTAGACCTAAATCAAAAACATCACTTTGATTTAAGATTTCCATTTAGTCCCTGGAGCTGTGAAATTTCTAGTCACCATATTTTGGGCCTTGTAATAAAAGCATTGTGGTAATGGCAATATTATAAAAAGGGTCTGACTTGTGATCAAGATTGTCAGGCTGAAGTCAATGTTTGAAGTCAGTCTCACATAGATGCATTTTACCATACATCTCCACCTACTTTAAAGTATCATTTCCACCTACAGTGAAGGTGTAATGTAAATTATTTCTTTAGACAGTATTAAATGGAAATATAATTTACATGTGTTGACCTTAAAAGGACACTCTACTCCAAATTTGTGATTGTTTTAAAAGATAGATAATCCCTATATTACTCATTCCCCAGTTTTGTATAACCAACACAGTTATATTAATATATCCACAGGAGTGAGCACAGGGTTATCTATATGGTACACATTAACTAGCTCTGTCATTCTGTAAAAAGCTAATAAAATGGAATGAGATAAAGGTGGCCTGCAGAGGCATTAAAACAGGCAGATAATTAGTATTTTAGAGGTTATGAAGTATATTAAAATAACAATATTGGTTATGCAAAGCTGGGGAATCGGCAACAAAAGCGTTATCTATCTTTTTAAACAATAAAAATGTTGAAGTGGACTGTCCCTTTATCTCAACCCCTTTTGTTACAATACAATAGTGAAACTGGGAAATGCATAATGTGTATATTGTACATATGTATAAACTGTTATATTTTTATGTATTGTATTGTAAAATGCTATAATATATAATTTAAGTATTGTCTTGATGTTATAGCTTTTTAATTATTTTTTTTTTTAGGAAGAAGATTTTGTCTTTGGGGTATTAATATTTCATAGAAGACAAGAGATGCGGCTTTGTTGGTTTGTTTTTTATTTATTTATTTATTTCTAGCTAGCTCTTGCTTCATACAAAAAAAGCAATATGAAATAGCAGTCGATATAATCAAAGAAGACAAATTGTATTATCCTCCCTAATACATACAAAAAAAGAAAAGAAAAAGTTAAATAAAACAGAAAAGAATTGTTAGAATCTATTACTTTTCCTGGACTTCCAAGATTGAAAAATATTGATCCTGGCACAAATAATAGCCAAATTAACAAAACACACATTAGGGAATACTTGAGAGCTTCTAAACAAGAAAAGAACCTTCTCTTTTTGAAGTACAATGGGAAATTTAAGTATTTTGGACAACCAAAAAGTCACTATTAGGTTTTTTAATATTCTATTTTTATTGCAGATATAAGTTATCACTGTTCTGAGCATGTTTTACATAATAGTGTGATAACTTATTTTGCGCACGCGTTAACCCGCGTAATCCTTAAAGCCAGATCACATGGGCCTTCACATATTCCCCCATAGAACTCAATGGAGAAGACAAATTTAAAAAAAAATCCTGGAGGGTGGAGCCAACAGCCATAACGAGCGGTCGCATAAGGCAGGAGCTCTCTCCTTCAAAAACCCATTAAACATATTATATCCCCTTTCTTCAGAAATTATTTTACAGAAGGTGCCTTCTTCGGATCCTCTTTATCCCATCCTAGATAATGTGCCCATATACGTAGCCCTATGAGCGATCATACAGTGCTACCAAATTACCCTGTAGCAGCCTACACTGACAACCGGTCAGCTCATCCGGATCAACAAACAAGCCTGACTGTCTTGCTACTGCCTAGGAGCTTGCCTGATACCACCTACTAGCCCCTGGGACCGATCGGGTGCTGCCTTTCATCAAGACGGTTCCTGTTTACTTTGCTAACCGTCACACATTAAGGAGCCATCCGCAATCTCCCGCAGCCCGCCCATCCACAACAGGACCTGCTTGTCACTCACCTGGATTAGGATCGCCATCCCGCGATCTGAAGAGTGGTCTGTGGCAGGCAGGTTTTTGGCACCAATAGTCACCATTTTGAGACCTTCTCTGGGACAGAGCTCAGGAGATTCCTCCAACACTGAAGTCCCACGCACAAAGGGGTAAGCACTATTAAGGTAACAGGACACCAAAACCTACCCAGTACATTACTACTGTACCCCACCTCTCTCCAAAGGGAAACTAAATTTAGTTTGGAACGGGAAACTGATAGGGCAAGAAAGCAGCATAGAGGCATAGAGGGGTAATAGAGAGAGAGAGAAAAGTGCAAATAAGGAAAAGGGAAAAGTGAGCACCAAAGTAGAAATAACAGCAAAATAAGGAGAACATAAGGCGGTAGAAGTTTATGGTGGCAGCTTAACCCCAGAAGGATCTGGAGGACAGATCCCGCTGAAATAATCTTCGAATTAGGGGAATCTCTGAAGAAGTATCCTCAGCTGACCTACATAATTACCTCACCGCCCTTTTTAGGGACCTCTTGGACATGGCTACAGATCAGGACCTTTTGATCGACAGAGCTCATAGGGCAGTTCGGCCCCATTCTTTCTCTACTGACATCCCGAGAGATGTCATTGTACGCCTCCACTTCTATACAACAAAAGAAAAAATCCTAAGAGCATCTTTCAACAACAAACCACTTAAAGAACCATACCACAAGTTACAAATCTTTCCAGACCTGTCTCTTCACACACTAGCTAAACGAAGAACATTCCAGCAGTTCACACATCATAAAGTAAAATATAGATGGGGGTTCCCGGTGAAAATTTTCCTACAACATGACGAACAGTCATATGTAATATCATCCACAGAACAAGGTCTGAAATTTCTTCACACCCTAAATCTAATCGCCCCTCCAGACCCTACCACTAGACGCTGAGAGAAACCCAAAGAACTTAATCTGGCAGCCCCGGACTGGCATCCTCCAAATGCTTCTTCCCCTCATCAGGAAAAAGTGTAACATGGAACACAGCTCTTTGATTAGAACCTTCTAGTGGGTCGGAACTCTGGAACTCTCCACATCTTAGAACAAGATTTCCAGCCCCGTATAGGGACCCTGCTGAGCACACATACGGGTACATATCTTACTCTCAAACTGCTCTTTAAGCACGGGTCCCAACGCTGAAGATACCCCTCTCTAGAAGAACCTCATCAAGGTAAGCCTTGAGCTCATTTACGTGTACACCCCTTACCCTCTCTCAGCTCTTGGCTCCTCCCCTTTCCCATCTCCCTCTTTCTTTTTGCTCTCCATTTTGCTTTATATATATATATATACTGATTTGTTAATGCTATTTATCATAGTTACTCATTTGAAGATTCACTTTTATTTCCTTAGTCAATTGTGTTAGCAAACTAGTACATTACCTATCGAACAGACTTTAATCACAGCACATTGAGAAGATACCGCATGAGAACTTTTGGATACTCTAGTCTGTAGTCATAAGTTGCAAAATGTCATGCTATGTTTCATTAACCTTGGTTATGTGTTGTTAACTTTGTTTTGCAGATGTTTTGCCTGCCTCTCCTCTCACCACACATAGAACCATACTGTGCTGCTCCTTCTACCAACCTTCTTAGAATCTTCTCATCCCATAGCTTCCTAAACCACTCACCTCACTAACCAAAACTGGGGGGCAGCTCCTGCCGAGTGCCTCTCCCTTCTTCCCTTTCTTGCTCCCGGTCTCTTTCCACCCTGTTGCACACCCTTGCCCCTGATTCTGATTTAAATTTAAACATTACATTTATCCTCCTGCCAGACCGCTCAATTCTATACTATACAGTTTAGCCTACTACAGACTAATACATACTACCCCTCCACCCTCCCTGTCCTTTCTCTCCCCTAATCAAAGCGGCTCTTGACCGCTGACTACCTAATACCCTTTGACATATACACAACTTAGTTATACCTCAACGCCACTGTCAGGGTTACTGTGCCTTTAAGCAGGGATTTGCATAGGAACTTTCTCATTGGTTGCCTAGGTTATAAGTTCCACCATTTCCTGTGGCTCCTTGCTTAGTATTTTGTAGTGTAATCTACCTTTACCTGAGCCCAGCTTGTGTTCCTATTGCAAGCCTCTATTTGGATTACAAATTAAAGTTTATATCTATTCTCAGTGGAAGTGGACTTTAACCTTTTTTCACCTACTACTGAATTTATTTGCCAGTTTTCAGAAAAGGAAGTCAGTGTGAATTTTTCGCTACAGTTTCCTAATTTCCACTAAACCTTTCTCACCTGCACTATTACTTGTGCTGAATCAACACTGAATCTGCAGCAGCAGCTGCAAACTGCCACTTCTCCCTCTGCTGCAGCTAATTCAGCTTACAGAGCCTCAAAGCATCAGACCGGAGATTGCCGCACAGATCAGCTCACTTCTCAATACTCTCCCCCTGCTTTGTTTGCAAGTACCGTTCAGGAGTAACGGCTATCATTGTCAGCTGACCGGAGGGCGGATTAACCAAACTAAACCGCAAGTATCTTTTGTTGCTTTTCTTACAAAGTATCATTTCCATACTTAGTTGAATAACTGCAAGCAAGTCTAATCCATTTAAAGTGATACTCCTCAGTTAAATGTTACCATACCAAGAGGTGCTGTAAGTCTTTGTGTTATAAAATCCTATTGGAGTTATAAGGATTACCAATTTCCTGAATTGACATTCTCAGCACCCTGTATCTTTGTATCTGTTTTCAGTCTGCAACATATTGATTGAAGTATTCGATAAACTGTTTATGCTATTATTTTACACATACCATATGTGTTTTCAGTGTTCTTATTTAAGGAACATATGAATCAATCCTCATAGGGATATTTGTCCATCATATTGATTTGCACTATTCTTACTGGGATTTCACTCCTCAATAGTGAACTCATATTTGAAACAGTGATACATTTAAACATTTTTTCTCTGCAATTGAGTTCCAGAATCTAAAGTCAATTAAGTTTGAGATAACCTCACAGCCACTGGAATTCTTTCCTTGAACAGTTTTTTCCTTTAGACCATATCCATCATTAACTAGCAACCCAAGAGAGATCCTCCCCTCCCCATACTTCTTTCCCTACTTTACTCCTCCCTCTTCCTTATATTAAACTATGGAGAACCTTCACTTTCTCACTCTGAATGTTCAGGGACTCAACTCCCCCACCAAGAGGAGCCTACTCCTTACCTACTTGCGAAAGAATAAAATAGATGTCGCCCTTGTGCAGGAGACCCATTGGACTCCCACCCCTCTGCTCACTCGTACCTCTCGCTACTTCCCCACGTTAGTTGAAGCTTCATTTCCCTCCAAATCTAGAGGAGTAGCCATCTTTATTGGCAAAATGTCCCCTATGACCCTATATACATATACAGGGATCCCCAAGCTAGGTATATCATTATTGTATGCAAGCTCAATAAATGCCTATTCACACTAATAAACCTCTACGCTCCCAACTCTAGACAGATAAAATTCCTTAGGTCACTTCTCCATCTAGTAACAGCAGTGAAACAAGGGGAATTAATTTTGGGGGGAGACTGTAACCTAATATGGGACATAAACCTAGATAGAGTAGGACCTATGCTCTCGCAGCCAGACAGAACCACTCACTCCCTCTCCAAAGCATTTCAATTACTTATTGCTCATCATGACTTATATGATGTCTGGCGCGCACTCCACCCCCAAGAGAGAGATTTCACATTCTACTCCTCCCCACACAAATCACATACCCGCATTGACTACTTCTTCACCAGTGCCAAAATATTGGACAACATCTCTTCCACCAAAATTACCCTGATTACTTGGTTTGACCATTACGCTTTGCACTTCCGCCTAGGCCCTCATCCAACATCTACTTCTTCTTTCATATGGCACCTACAAGACTGGACTATTACGGACCCCGCATTTAAGCTTGAACTTCAAACTAAGATCACTGACTTCCTTAGCCTCAATGACGATGATCAGACCACAATACAAAACTTGTGGGCCACCCTTAAGGCCGTGATGAGAGGCCACCTTATTCAGATAGAATCTGAGGCCCGCTCAAAAAGCGGACCTACTTTATCCTCCCTAGTTATTCAACTAAGAAAATTAAAAACTGATCTCAGCCTCTCATACTTTACCTCGGTGAATGATGAAATTACCAACATTACCAAACAAATTCAAACCCTAGAAATTAAAAAAACACATAACATGTTAGAAAGATTTAAGAGGGTCTTTTGCCATCAGGGCAACAAAGCCTCCACTCTATTGGCATCAAAACTTAAACACTGTACTGCCCAATCCCGAATAATGTCCATTCAAAAGGAGACTGGGAAAATAGTCTATGCCCCCACTGACATCGCAGAAACATTTAGGAAGTATTACCAAACCCTGTATAACATTGAAGTAGACTTAGATCCGCCCCCTTGTATGGTTGAGGAAATCTCCACCTTTCTGACCTCATTACATCCCCCCACTCTCAGCCCGGACGATATCCCCATACTCACAGCCCTGGTGACTGTAGAAGAGATCAGTAAGATCATTGCAAACATGAAATTAGGGAAATCTCCTGGCCCAGACGGCTTTTCAGCTAGATTTTATAAAACTTTTCAGAGTATACTAGCCCCCATCCTCACTAGACTCTGCCAAGACACCTTCTCCAGAGGCAACCTAGGTGCAGAATTTTTAGAGGCCATCATAATCACAATTTTAAAACCAGGTAAACCTTCAGAGCTATGTAGTAGCTACCGCCCAATTTCATTACTTAATCTCGACACCAAAATCTATCTCAAGCTCTTAGCCAACAGGCTTTCAAGAATTATTTCTCCTCTGATAGGAGATGAACAGGTAGGATTTGTCCCAAACCGAGAAGGACCAGATGCGGTGAGGAGAACACTGGGTCTCCTTAACTTTGCCTCTGAGAGAGGGATTCCCCTTCTGGCCCTGTCACTAGACGCCGAAAAGGCCTTTGACAGGGTCAGGTGGGACTTTTTATGGGAAACTATGAAAGTTCTTCAGATCCCTAATGCCTTTATCCTGGCGGTTAAAGCCCTTTACACATTTCCCACAGCTAGAGTGCGGGGAGTTGGCATACAATCAGCTCCATTCAGCAAAACCAATGGTACCAGGCAGGGATTCCCACTGTCTCCTCTTCTCTTCGCCTTAGCCATTAAACCCCTCGCCCACTTTATCAGACATGACCCACAAATTACAGGCCTCTTGATTGGGACCTATTCACACAAAATCTCATTATATGCAGACAATATCACCCTCTTCCTCACATCACCCAAAGAATCCTTATCTGCAGTTTTCACAACCCTAGAGAACTTTGGCAATCTAAGTTTTTATAAACTCAATATTTCAAAGACTGAAGCCCTCCCTGTAAATATAACACTCAAAGACCTCAAATCACTAAAGAGAAGGTACCACTTTCAATGGAATGAGACCTCTATTAAGGTTTTGGGGATCTCTCTTAGCCCAGATCCCGCTACCACGATAACATTAAACTATACAGGCAGACTATTAGAATTTAAGAAATTACTTGAGTCCTGGGAATTCAGAGAAATCTCCTGGACAGGCTGCATAGCCGCGATTAAGATGTCCTTTCTCCCCAAGATCTCGTATCTATTTAGGTCTATTCCATATAATGTCCCAAGACCTATATTAAACAGACTACAGAGCCTAGTCACTAATTACGTCTGGAGAGACAAGAGACCCAGAACCTCCGGACGTACACTTGAGAGACCAGTTGCACAAGGTGGCCTGGCTTTGCCAAATCTTATTACATACCACAATGCTGCCAGACTCTCACACATAATAAGATGGAACAACACTGACCACCACCCAGGATGGTTTATAGTAGAATTCTCAATGCTGCCCCCTTCTATCACCCTTTCTGACCTTCTCTGGATTCCTACTCATCATAGTCAGGACTTAAGTATGACACATCCAATTTTCAGGCATGCCTTCCAACTCTGGGACCAGATAAGACACAATCCTACCATCTCCCCACACCCCTCTCCAGCACTTAGCATTCCGAGTGCACTCTTCTGCTTACCTGATTCCCACCCTGACATATGGCGTCAACTACATATCTCCTCAGTGACAGATTTCTATGAACATGACACATGGCTTTCCCATCCTGACCTTTGTGCGAAATTTCGCCTCCCTACTAACCTCAGCTTTGAAGCATTCCGTTTGAGCACAAGACTTCGTACATGGGACTATCTCACTTAGAATAATGACACCCTGGGAGAATGCTTGGCAACAAGTCCACAATATCCGACACCTTCTCTCCTTTCATTACAATCTCCTAACTAACTCACACACCCCATATAAAATCTCATAACACTCTGCATGGGAGAGAGACTTGAACTTTACCATTGACATTGATACCTGGCACTTTAGGATTCTGACAACCAAAACTATACTACAGTGTGCTACCTTATGGGAGCTACACTATAAAATCTTAGTCCGCTGGCATCTCGTCCCGACGGTCCTCCATAAGATCCATAATACAAGATCCCCTGAGTGCTGGAGAAAATGTGGCTCTATTGGCACGACATTACATATCTGGTGGTCCTGCACAGTTATTCAACCACTCTGGCGGAAAGTCTATAATCTCCTACACACTCTAGGAATCTCCCCGATATATACCCCAGAAGTATCTTTACTACATATGCAGATGACTAACTTAAACCTGTCCAATGAAGCCCTCACAATCTACATTTTCATGGCCACAAAACTTGCCATAGCCAGATCTTGGAAGACTGAGAGACCACCTCCACTATCCCAAGTCTTATCTACCGTCCAGTTTATAGGACATATGAAACAATACTCATACAAGGTCCTAGACAAAGTTGAATCCTATTACGAGATCTGGTCTACCTGGCTCTCCAAGTTCCCAGACTGGAAAATTACCCCCATTCCTAACCCTTCTATTTAAATTGCTCTACCTGCCTCCTCCTCTACCACCTCTCCCCTTCTTGGTTGCGCCAACCCCTTACCCTTATTGGTCTTTCCATAAAACCGATCGCAATACCCATTTCTACTAATATAACTACTCACTAGCCCTTCATGACTTACAACCCCCCGTTAAAGAAAATAAAAAATAAGAGGCTCTTAGAAACTCTACTTCACATGCTGATTAACACTCTTTTAACCTGTCAGACTCAAAGGAATGTACTTGTTTTACCTTGACAAATACTCTATCTGTACTTTACTATTATAATATATTTATACCCTCCGAGTGATATTAATGTTACATTTTGTTTCATTGATTCTGTTATCATATGTATGTAAGAGTCTCAATAAAATGTTTTATTTAAAAAAAAAAAAAAAAACTAATCTGTTGCGCAAAGCCCAAGATGTATTTTCCTGGAAAAGAGTACATCAAAATGCGAATATTCCATATTGCAAGGTTGTTTTGTTAATGGAATATGTTCTATTTATTTCTAAATAAATACTTCTCTATATATGTGGACAGATATATCTATTTATAGTGAGATATGTAAATGAATATATATATATATATATATATATATATACTGTACAGTATATATATATATATATATATATATATATATATATATATATATATATGCCTCGATATCTGTATGTAAATATCTTTTTGAAAATCCATCTGAGATATTGGACGAAATTCATAAAGCTTCAAGATTCAGCTTTTTTAGCTTTGGTGCAAGCTCACATAAGTGAGCCTGAAGCCGATAGTTAAGAAGCAGTGGTCATTAGATTAGTGGTCATCCTACCCTACACGCCAGCTCTGAGTTGGCGAACTAAAATCACCCCGGACAATTCCGACTGAAATTCATAAAGCTGCGAGATGAAGCTTTTTTAGCTTTGGTGCAAGCTCACATAAGTGAGCCTGCAGCCGATAGTTAAGAAGCAGTGGTCATTAGATTAGCGGTCATCCTAACCTACATGCCAGTTCTAAATTGGAGGACCAAAATCACCCCGGACAAGTCCGACTGGGGTGATTGACAGCTTCTGCTAATTCACGATTGGCCCCGCGCTAGCAAGGGGTGACATTGCACCAGCAGGTGATAAATGCGGGCAGTGTATTGCTGCCCGCTGGCCGCGATACCGGATGGACAGGTTCGCTGGAGTGAGCCTTGGCAGCTTGGGGATTCTTAAATGTTGGCCATTGTTTAATGTGCATAAGATTGTAATGTGAAATATTTTCATTATCTCCATAGTAAAACATATCTCTATACATATAAATCCATTTTCTCTATGTTTATGTATATATGTCAATGTAAAATCCCTTAAACCCGAAAACTCCTATAACCTTTACAACTTTTGTGTGTAATATATTTTTAAAATATTTTTAATAGACAGTGTTAACATGAGTGTAACTGTACTTTGTAATGTAGTTTTGAAGTGTTTTGTGAAACTTTTTTGCTGCGGAAAACTTTTAACTACAGCTCTGCGAGCGCAGAAAGGATAGCTTGATCACAGTTTTTCAAGACTTGTAATATCTGCTCAATGAAAATTGATTGCAAAAAGACCATATCGTGCGCAGAAAACTCCTACTGCGCGACTTGTAATCTTGCCCAAAGGAGGTGGCAAATTGAATAGAGTAAAAGTTAAATTTATTTCATAAAACAAAAAGGCACAGCTCCCACAGTGGAAAGAGAGTCTGAGTGGTATATACCCTACGCATTTCATCGTCTAGCCATCACTATTTGACCCTTGTCAAAGTCACTCAGATCTTTTTGCTTGCCCATTTCTCCTACTTCCAACACATGAAATTCACTTTCAGTTCACTTATTGCCTAATCTATCTCACATCTTAACAGGTGCCATTGTGATGATATAATCAATTTTATTAATTTCACCTGTCTGTGGTTTTAATGTTGTGGCTGATCAGTGCATAGAGCTATTGTGAATATGTGTTTTGCTTTTTTATTTTGTGATTTTAAGAACATTTGATAAGAAATCCTTTGGGATTTTTTTTTATTGAATTTACCATGTATTATTCCTTTTTGGGGGTATTGATCTATTACTTTGTTTTTATAACAATTTTGTAAAAATTTGGTTTCTCAATTACTCAAACAACTCTTCAACAAGTTAGCCACTCTGTCTTATATACAGTATGTTCATCTTGTTTCGGATGTCAAGGAAATGACATTTTAGTCTAAGATCTTGGAATTATAAACAAGATAAAATTAAAATAAAAACAGAATGTTGGGTGTTTTTAAATAAATAGCCTTTACAATTCTACAGATGATAGATTCTTATACTAACAAAAAATGTGTGAAGAGGAATTAACAATAACAAATTGTTTAGAAGAGATTAAAATTATTTTTGATCTTTGTCTGAGCACCATCAATACTATCTGGACCATGTGGAAACAAGTATTTTTGGATAATCTGGGCCCACAACTCTTGCATGCGAATTCTACCCTGAAGACAAAGGCCTTTGTCTCATCCAAGTTGTGAGAAATTGAGTGTCTTGAATGATTAAATGTGATGATTTCCCTCTGGGTCCATGAGTAGATTTGTTATTCAAAGAAGAAGAATGTGGAGTGGACATATGCACAAGCAAAAAATTGTTTTATCTGAAATTAGTTTTTTGGATTTTATCAAATGCACGGTTCAGCCAAATTTTGCACGTGGAGTCATTTGGTTCAGTCGAATATTGGATCCAGATATGTTGCCATTATTGCCAATAGTAACAGCTAACATAGTCAGTTCAAATTACATCAGAAATCTTAAATTATTGTATTTGAACAAGTTAAATAACCTATTTTTTATGTTAAAAAGACTGAAAAAAACTGTATATCTAAATCCAGCATTTAGTGCCTGACCATCTGTCCTTAACATCAGTCATTAGTAATACTACAGGGAGTGCAGAATTATTAGGCAAGTTGTATTTTTGAGGATTAATTTTATTATTGAACAACAACCATGTTCTCAATGAACCAAAAAAACTCATTAATATCAAAGCTGAATATTTTTGGAAGTAGTTTTTAGTTTGTTTTTAGTTTTAGCTATTTTAGGGGGATATCTGTGTGTGCAGGTGACTATTACTGTGCATAATTATTAGGCAACTTAACAAAAAACAAATATATACCCATTTCAATTATTTATTTTTACCAGTGAAACCAATATAACATCTCAACATTCACAAATATACATTTCTGACATTCAAAAACAAAACAAAAACAAATCAGTGACCAATATAGCCACCTTTCTTTGCAAGGACACTCAAAAGCCTGCCATCCATGGATTCTGTCAGTGTTTTGATCTGTTCACCATCAACATTGCGTGCAGCAGCAACCACAGCCTCCCAGACACTGTTCAGAGAGGTGTACTGTTTTCCCTCCTTGTAAATCTCACATTTGATGATGGACCACAGGTTCTCAATGGGGTTCAGATCAGGTGAACAAGGAGGCCATGTCATTAGATTTTCTTCTTTTATACCCTTTCTTGCCAGCCACGCTGTGGAGTACTTGGACGCGTGTGATGGAGCATTGTCCTGCATGAAAATCATGTTTTTCTTGAAGGATGCAGACTTCTTCCTGTACCACTGCTTTAAGAAGGTGTCTTCCAGAAACTGGCAGTAGGACTGGGAGTTGAGCTTGACTCCATCCTCAACCCGAAAAGGCCCCACAAGCTCATCTTTGATGATACCAGCCCAAACCAGTACTCCACCTCCACCTTGCTGGCGTCTGAGTCGGACTGGAGCTCTCTGCCCTTTACCAATCCAGTCACGGGTCCATCCATCTGGCCCATCAAGACTCACTCTCATTTCATCAGTCCATAAAACCTTAGAAAAATCAGTCTTGAGATATTTCTTGGCCCAGTCTTGACGTTTCAACTTGTGTGTCTTGTTCAGTGGTGGTCGTCTTTCAGCCTTTCTTACCTTGGCCATGTCTCTGAGTATTGCACACCTTGTGCTTTTGGGCACTCCAGTGATGTTGCAGCTCTAAAATATGGCCAAACTGGTGGCAAGTGGCATCTTGGCAGCTGCACGCTTGACTTTTCTCAGTTCATGGGCAGTTATTTTGCGCCTTGGTTTTTCCACACGCTTCTTGCGACCCTGTTGACTATTTTGAATGAAACGCTTGATTGTTCGATGATCACGCTTCAGAAGCTCTGCAATTTTAAAAGTGCTGCATCCCTCTGCAAGATATATCACTATTTTTTACTTTTCTGAGCCTGTCAAGTCCTTCTTTTGACCCATTTTGCCAAAGGAAAGGAAGTTGCCTAATAATTATGCACACCTGATATAGGGTGTTGATGTCATTAGACCACACCCCTTCTCATTACAGAGATGCACATCACCTAATATGCTTAATTGGTAGTAGGCTTTCGAGCCTATACAGCTTGGAGTAAGACAACATGCATAAAGAGGATGATGTGGTCAAAATAATCATTTGCCTAATAATTCTGCACTCCCTGTATAGATAGCATTGTGATCACGCCCGTGGCTAGTGGCAGACACTGCACTAATTGGCTAAAATGCAAGTCAATAGATAATAACTAAAAGTCATGTGATTAGGGGTGGTCAGAAGATGCTTAGATACAAGTTAGTCACAGAAGTAAAAAGTGTATTAATATAACAGTGTTGGTTATGCAAAACTGGGGAATGTGTAATAAAGGGATTATCTATCTTTTTAAACAACAAAAATTCTGGTGTTGACTGTCCCTTTAAACACAAATACATTTCATACAACACAATATACACACTAAACAATTAATATTCTATAAAAGCATGTATCCTCAATAACGGCTCCTTTGTTAGAGCTTAGGCTAAAAACAATGTTATTTTCCAAAGTCCCAATATATCCAGATCAAAGTTTGTCTAGAGGCAAAAGACAAAGGAAGGTCCCGTTACAGGCGGTAAGGTGTTTTAAACAAAATGGTGTATTAAGGTACTTACACCGGGTGTTGGCAATTCTGGAGTCAAAACGTCCACAAGAGTAACGGCTGTGATAATTCGGTTCTTCCAATTTTTTTGGTTCACAGCTGTTTGTAGGTATTTGAGAGCAAGGATTTTGGTGGTCTTTGGAAGTATTTGGAATACTCTTATCTACATGTTATCTGTTTTAATGGGTTGTGTTTAAGCAGTAGAGAAAATAATGGTAAACTTGAGTCTCTGCTGTAGTAAAACAATGAAAAATTCAGAATGGTGAATGTTCCAGAAAAGAAAATGTTATACAAACATTCCAAATTCCAAATGAAATCTGAGCATGGAAAATGAAGAGCAATATAAAACTCGGAATACAAAATGTATGAGGAACTGAAAAGGAAATTAAATATATTACATTGCTGCTATATTTTCTTTTCATTTTGTTAAGACATACAGACCTGACTAAATTATACTCCTTCATGCTTGAAGACAAAAACAATATTGTGTATGCTTCAGTGTGCTTATTGAAAGGGTCACAAATAAAGCTATAATACAAGAAGATGGGATTTTTAAAAGAAAACAAATGGGCTATTTTACAATAGCCTTTGTGCTATCATAACGGCAAAAAAATAGATTTGATTATTTCAACTGTATAAAGCATTTCTCATAATCAGATTATTAAAATATTTTTATTAGATCCACTCAAATTTTTTTTAATAATTCTTGACCAAAATTAAGAACTGACACAATTTTTAAAGTAGGGCTGCCCAAACAATGGTCCATGGATCACATATGGTGTAGCTAGGCTTTTTGTGTGCCCCTTTGTGCAAGTGAGCAGAAAACAAACATCCGTAAGCAGTTCCAAGCAGTTCTCATTAGGCAATTAAGCATGTCAATTTGCACTTCATTTTGGCCCTGATTACAAGTGGAGCACTATTGATATTGCAGGGTGGGCTCATATTACAAATTGTGAGTTATGTGTTGCACTCAAGCATAACATATAACAGCACTAAAAAAATAGCACAACTTGAGACCTAAAGTAAAGTTTTAGGGTTACAATAAAAGTCTAACAAAACATATTAAAATAAAGTATTACAGTCATATATATTTACACACATTAAATGTACAATACGTGTTTATATATGTTTATTATTGTATTAAATGTATAAAAAAAGGATATGGATATGAGGAGGTGGGCAGGGCTCATATGTATATATATATATATATATATATATATATATATACATATATATATATATATATATATATATATATATATATATATAGTTTCAAAGAATTAAGCACTCACTGGACTGCAGACATCAGTGGTAAATCCAATCTTTATTATGTGACGTTTCGGGACAAACCGTCCCTTCCTCTGTGGTGAGAGGAAGGGACGCTGTTTGTCCCGAAACATCACATAATAAAGATTGGATTTACCACTGATGTCTGCAGTCCATTGAGTGCTTAATTCTTTGAAACTTTGTATACCTGGCTAAAGCACCCTGGCAAGTTGAAGTCTGTTGGTGGGAGGGCATATACTACACGCTTTGGATCATATATATATATATATATATATATATATATATATATATATATATATATATATATATATATATATATATATATATATATACAGGGAGTGCAGAATTATTAGGCAAATGAGTATTTTGACCACATCATCCTCTTTATGCATGTTGTCTTACTCCAAGCTGTATAGGCTCGAAAGCCTACTACCAATTAAGCATATTAGGCGATGTGCATCTCTGTAATGAGAAGGGGTGTGGTCTAATGACATCAACACCCTATATCAGGTGTGCATAATTATTAGGCAACTTCCTTTCCTTTGGCAAAATGGGTCAAAAAAAGGACTTGACAGGCTCAGAAAAGTCAAAAATAGTGAGATATCTTGCAGAGGGATGCAGCACTCTTAAAATTGCAAAGCTTCTGAAGCGTGATCATCGAACAATCAAGTGTTTCATTCAAAATAGTCAACAGGGTCGCAAGAAGCGTGTGGAAAAACCAAGGCGCAAAATAACTGCCCATGAACTGAGAAAAGTCAAGCGTGCAGCTGCCAAGATGCCACTTGCCACCAGTTTGGCCATATTTCAGAGCTGCAACATCACTGGAGTGCCCAAAAGCACAAGGTGTGCAATACTCAGAGACGTGGCCAAGGTAAGAAAGGCTGAAAGACGACCACCACTGAACAAGACACACAAGCTGAAACGTCAAGACTGGGCCAAGAAATATCTCAAGACTGATTTTTCTAAGCTTTTATGGACTGATGAAATGAGAGTGAGTCTTGATGGGCCAGATGGATGGGCCCATGGCTGGATTGGTAAAGGGCAGAGAGCTCCAGTCCGACTCAGACGCCAGCAAGGTGGAGGGGGAGTACTGGTTTGGGCTGGTATCATCAAAGATGAGCTTGTGGGGCCTTTTCGGGTTGAGGATGGAGTCAAGCTCAACTCCCAGTCCTACTGCCAGTTTCTGGAAGACACCTTCTTCAAGCAGTGGTACAGGAAGAAGTCTGCATCCTTCAAGAAAAACATGATTTTCATGCAGGACAATGCTCCATCACACGCGTCCAAGTACTCCACAGCGTGGCTGGCAAGAAAGGGTATAAAAGAAGAAAATCTAATGACATGGCCTCCTTGTTCACCTGATCTGAACCCCATTGAGAACCTGTGGTCCATCATCAAATGTGAGATTTACAAGGAGGGAAAACAGTACACCTCTCTGAACAGTGTCTGGGAGGCTGTGGTTGCTGCTGCATGCAATGTTGATGGTGAACAGATCAAAACACTGACAGAATCCATGGATGGCAGGCTTTTGAGTGTCCTTGCAAAGAAAGGTGGCTATATTGGTCACTGATTTGTTTTTGTTTTGTTTTTGAATGTCAGAAATGTATATTTGTGAATGTTGAGATGTTATATTGGTTTCACTGGTAAAAATAAATAATTGAAATGGGTATATATTTGTTTTTTGTTAAGTTGCCTAATAATTATGCACAGTAATAGTCACCTGCACACACAGATATCCCCCTAAAATAGCTATAACTAAAAACAAACTAAAAACTACTTCGAAAACTATTTAGCTTTGATATTAATGAGTTTTTTGGGTTCATTGAGAACATGGTTGTTGTTCAATAATAAAATGAATCCTCAAAAATACAACTTGCCTAATAATTCTGCACTCCCTGTATATATATATATCTATATCTATCTATATCTATATCTATATATATATATATATATATATATATATATATATATATATATATATACACACTGTATATATTATTTTGGCAGCGGCAAATAATTAGTTTAGTATGAATCTTTCGTAACAAATATTCTGAATAATTAATTTTTCAGAATATTTTTTGCTGCATTATTTGGTATTTGTTTAGTTTAAAATAAAATGAATACTGAATTATCGTAACATTTATATTTGTTTTAATTAAAATAAATATAAATGTTCCTTTACTGCAGGGGAAAAAGTGTTAACTGAAGTTTTATACTTACCTTTAGCCGGAAGAGAAGGTCCTATAGCGCAGACTTTGGGATCCGCCACACTAAGCCTCCTATTAGCGTGGCCCTGGGCTTTGTGAGGAAGGGTCAGGATTAATGCAGGGTCAGATTTTCATAGAAATGGGGACTTTAGTGTTCACAGTTAACCAATTACATTCTAAATCATGCCTGTAGGTATATAACATATACCTGCCTTTAATGAAAGAAATGCTGATTAAATCCAAATTAATCAACTGTTGCTTTAGGATTTTCTTGATTGCATAGATTTTCATTCTACTTGGATGCAATGATCTCAAAAAATTTCCAAAGAAACTGCAAAAGCTAATATCTTACAAATACCAATCAGAAGAGGTATATAAAAGAATATCGAAGGCTCTGGATGTACAATGTAGCACTGTCAAAACCATCATCAATAAGTGGAGAAAATGTAGCACTACAGACACATTTGCATGTGACCAGCTTCTATTCTTTTCTGCGCATGTGTAGGCTATGGGGTAGGGTGTCAAGATGGAAACACTTTCTTACAAAAAGAAACATCCGAGTACATCTAAATTATGCCAAAAGATTCATTCAATAACCCCAAACTATGTCGTATGGTCTGTCAAGATAAAGAGGGATATTTATCAAGCCGTCAACCGCAAATACGCTGGAATTCCGCAGCATAATTGTGGCGAGCCTCATTCGACCTAGTTATCAAAGCCTACAGACCAGCAAAAGTTGAAATTAGTGACGTAACATATGATCCGCCTGTCTCAGTCCGACACAGATCGATGCTTACTTCATTACAGATGTTCCGAATGCAAATTCGGCACTATCTGACAACTTTTGCAAGTTATCACATTTCTAACAGGTACGCTAGCCACTATTCCGGTCAAGCGTATCTGATTTTCAATCCGCCACCCTGGAGGCCGCGGATGCCATAGGAATCAATGGGAGTCTGAAAGCAGCAAAATCTTATGTTCGATGCTGCCAGATATCCCATTGATTTCTATCGTTGAAAACCAGTAAAGTTTACACCTAACACCCTAACATGTACCCCGAGTCTAAACACCCCTAATCTGCCGCCCCGACACTGCCGCCACTAAATAAAGTTATTAACCCCTATTCCGCTGCTCCTGGACCCTGCCGCAACTGTAATAAAATTATTAACCCCTATCCCGCCACTTTCGACACCGCCGCAACTAAATAAATGTATTAACCCCTATCCTGCC
Organism: Bombina bombina; assembly: GCF_027579735.1. NCBI lineage: Eukaryota > Metazoa > Chordata > Amphibia > Anura > Bombinatoridae > Bombina > Bombina bombina. The sequence continues at coordinate 109,140 of NW_026511224.1, read as the reverse complement.
GCTCCTGGACCCCACCGAAACTAAATACATTTATTAACCCCTATCCCGCTGCTCCCGGACCCTACCGCAACTAAATAAATGTATTAACCCCTATCCCGCCGCTCCCGGACCCGCCGCAGCTAAATAAATGTATTAACCCCTATCCCACCGCTCCCGGACCCCACCACAACTGTAATAAAATTATGTAATTTTAGTATAATAGTTAGGGTAGGTTAATTAATAGTTTAATATAGTATATTTTAATTCTAAAGGTAAGTTTAAATTTATTATAAGATAGGGATGAGGTAATTATAATGTAAAGTTAGCGGGTTGTTAGGTTTAGGGGTTAATAGCTTAATTTAGTTTATGGCGACATGGGGGAATGGCGGTTTAGGGGTTAATAGGTTTAGTAAATGGTAGTGATCTGGGAGGCCAGGGGTTTAGGGGTTAATACATTCATTTAGTGGCGGTGGGCTCCGGGAGCGGCAGGATAGGGGTTAATACATTTATTTAATTGCGGAGGGGTTGGGGAGCGGTGGGATAGGGGTTAATAGCTGTATTAAAGTTGTGGGAGCGGCTGGATCGGGGTTAATACATTTATTTAGTTGTGGTGGGGTCCCGGAGCAGCGGGACAGGGTTTAATACATTTATTTAGGTTGTGGCAGGGTCGGGGAGCGGCAGGATAGGGGTTAAACATTTTAGTATAGTGGTGGTGTTTAGTGACAGGATATAAATAAAGTTGGGAAAAAGCCGAATAGTAGCGAGATCAATGACTTTTAGTTAACAACAGTCCGCTGCTCATGGCCCCGTACTTGGTGTGCAGCTTTTTGCCGGCTTTTTTATAAATATGGAGATCATATTCAAGTCCGCGGCCCTGATGTTAGGCGATGTTAGGTGAGCGTATTGGTCCCGGCGACTGCAGCATAGTTGATGGCTTGATAATTCGGCCTCATAGGTTCAATGTTTCAGCCTAAATTGTAAAATATACTGTATGTTTGCTGCAAAGTCAATAAAGTTCATTATCGAAAGAACACCAATCATAGTTGTGGCAGCATCATTTTTTGGGGATATTTATCTTCAGTAGTGTTAGAGGCTTTTGTAAATATAGATGAGATAATGAATACCTCCAGATATCAAGATATGCTGGCACAAAACCTGCTGGCCTCTGTTAGAAACACATGTAAAACATATTAAAATATTAAGAGGAATTCCAAATTATAACATAATAGTGACCCAAAGCAGACATCCACGTCAACCAAGGCAAGGTTTCAGAAAAAATAAAATAAATCAAAGTCTTGGAATGAAACAATCAGATATATCAAGGAAGAGTGACACTAATTCCCAGAGAGTATAAGTATAGGTGGCACTATATCCCAGAAAATATTAGTAAGAGGCGCCTCACCAGATAATAACTAAAAGTGTATACTATAAAATACTAAATATACAGGGAGTGCAGAATTATTAGGCAAATGAGTATTTTGACCACATCATCCTCTTTATGCATGTTGTCTTACTCCAAGCTGTATAGGCTCGAAAGCCTACTACCAATTAAGCATATTAGGCGATGTGCATCTCTGTAATGAGAAGGGGTGTGGTCTAATGACATCAACACCCTATATCAGGTGTGCATAATTATTAGGCAACTTCCTTTCCTTTGGCAAAATGGGTCAAAAAAAGGACTTGACAGGCTCAGAAAAGTCAAAAATAGTGAGATATCTTGCAGAGGGATGCAGCACTCTTAAAATTGCAAAGCTTCTGAAGCGTGATCATCGAACAATCAAGTGTTTCATTCAAAATAGTCAACAGGGTCGCAAGAAGCGTGTGGAAAAACCAAGGCGCAAAATAACTGCCCATGAACTGAGAAAAGTCAAGCGTGCAGCTGCCAAGATGCCACTTGCCACCAGTTTGGCCATATTTCAGAGCTGCAACATCACTGGAGTGCCCAAAAGCACAAGGTGTGCAATACTCAGAGACGTGGCCAAGGTAAGAAAGGCTGAAAGACGACCACCACTGAACAAGACACACAAGCTGAAACGTCAAGACTGGGCCAAGAAATATCTCAAGACTGATTTTTCTAAGCTTTTATGGACTGATGAAATGAGAGTGAGTCTTGATGGGCCAGATGGATGGGCCCATGGCTGGATTGGTAAAGGGCAGAGAGCTCCAGTCCGACTCAGACGCCAGCAAGGTGGAGGGGGAGTACTGGTTTGGGCTGGTATCATCAAAGATGAGCTTGTGGGGCCTTTTCGGGTTGAGGATGGAGTCAAGCTCAACTCCCAGTCCTACTGCCAGTTTCTGGAAGACACCTTCTTCAAGCAGTGGTACAGGAAGAAGTCTGCATCCTTCAAGAAAAACATGATTTTCATGCAGGACAATGCTCCATCACACGCGTCCAAGTACTCCACAGCGTGGCTGGCAAGAAAGGGTATAAAAGAAGAAAATCTAATGACATGGCCTCCTTGTTCACCTGATCTGAACCCCATTGAGAACCTGTGGTCCATCATCAAATGTGAGATTTACAAGGAGGGAAAACAGTACACCTCTCTGAACAGTGTCTGGGAGGCTGTGGTTGCTGCTGCACGCAATGTTGATGGTGAACAGATCAAAACACTGACAGAATCCATGGATGGCAGGCTTTTGAGTGTCCTTGCAAAGAAAGGTGGCTATATTGGTCACTGATTTGTTTTTGTTTTGTTTTTGAATGTCAGAAATGTATATTTGTGAATGTTGAGATGTTATATTGGTTTCACTGGTAAAAATAAATAATTGAAATGGGTATATATTTGTTTTTTGTTAAGTTGCCTAATAATTATGCACAGTAATAGTCACCTGCACACACAGATATCCCCCTAAAATAGCTATAACTAAAAACAAACTAAAAACTACTTCGAAAACTATTTAGCTTTGATATTAATGAGTTTTTTGGGTTCATTGAGAACATGGTTGTTGTTCAATAATAAAATGAATCCTCAAAAATACAACTTGCCTAATAATTCTGCACTCCCTGTATATATATATATATATAAGTATATGAGTATAAAAATATAACAAAATTATATATATATATATATATATATAAATATGTGATAAAAATGGCAATAACACTTCAATACAAAATAGGAAGAAAGAATAAGTACTATAAAAATATATATATATAGCACCAAAAAACAATTAATAATACTACCATATAATAGGTACAATATAAAACAAAAGTAATACTAATAAAAAATGTATATAAAGAAATTCACACAATCATGCTTTATAGAGGGAGTCCAAGGAGTACCAAATACTTTTCCAGAAGTCCCAAATAATTATCCGGATGTTAAACAAGGATATTCAAATCAATGCAATGGTGCCGGATACCAGGCAGCTCTTCTAGGACATCTCGCCAGATGGAAAAGAAGGTTCTACAATACAAAAATCAGAGAGCGCCTCATGGTACAGACCAGTATGGTATCCAACAATAACGAAATACATATATCTGCTGCTACATTTATTGCCCTCTCGTATCTTGCACTTGTTTGTATCCTGAATCTGCCTGCAGTATTAGTTTGCTGCACTTTCAGTGTTGAACGGATCCCTAGATTCCTGCGCTGGTAGATGAGGATCCTTGCTGCTGCTGTGCTGGTGTGAGTCTGCCGGACGACTCTTTGGATCCGGCTTGCTATTTGTGCACATTTAGTGCTTCATCACATGTGAGTAGATTTGATTCTGCCTTTCGTTATCGTTGGATACCAGACTGGTTTGTACCATGAGGTGCTCTCTATTTTTTATATTGTAAAGTCTTGGAATGGCCCAGTCAGGGCACAGACCTCAATCACATCAAAAATCTGTGGCGTGACCTAAAGAGAACTGTACACATGAGATCCCCTCACAATTTAAAGGAGCTTGAAAGTTTTTTGCAAAGAAAAGTGGCATAAAATTTAGATGTGCATAGTTAATAGAGCCTTCTTCACAAAGACATGCTGCTGTAATACATGCAAAAGATTCTTCCACAAAGTATTAGTTGGGGCGTTGTTTTCAGCCTTATTAAATCAGGATGTTGTAGTTTTTTTTAACCGTTTCTAATAATTAACTATTTGTTTTTTTCTAAGAATTTTTGTTGTTTAAATAAAAATAAGTTTTGGCTTAGCGTGCATTCAATTTAGTGTATGAGTGAAAGCCAGAGCAGGTTTTAGTAGAGCTCCCCATAACACCCATAGGGAGAGCGTGGCTGCACTATCCAACCTCCAGATGTTAGCACGCCTGAGGCTTTTGCTTAAGCAAAACAGGAATACTATTGATTTAACTTGAGTGATGTTAGCGCTAATATATTTGAGCTCCACTTGTAATCTAGCCCCTATTAAATAGAAGTAATATATAGTATGCATACAAATACATTAATTAAAATTAACTAATTTTAATGTGATTTGCAACTAAAATGTTATTATTATTTATTTTTGTTGGCATCAGTGTGATTATAATTTTATAAAGCTTTCCAGTCAATCCCATATAAATGTCCAGTTCTTCAATAAATATAATTATTTTCCACTCACTGCTTTAAACATAATGATAACTATCACTAATGTACAACTAGCCGTTTTATTATTTATTAAATGATGTTAGAAGTCTGTGTTAATAATGTCTTGGTCATTGATAATTACATTCGACCAGTATCTAATGTTTGATAAAAAAAATGTAAAATAAATTATGCTTGATGCCCTCTATTTACTGTACAGGTTTTCTGAGATATTTATGTACAATGATTAACTGGTCTTTAACATTAGCAAAGGACATAAAGCAAAGGTCATAATGTAATTATAGTTATAAATTTAATTTGTGTGAAAATACTAACTTTTGAAGGCTTAGGTATTCTTAAGTTCTTTAAAGCAGGGGATTTTAACGATAGGGGCGCGATCTGATATACAGCGCAGGTTTCGGCGCAAGCGTGGAAACCTGCGCTGCCCATAATTTCACCTCGCACAGCGAGCTATCACATATACGGCGCCGACAGTTGATAAAGTGCCATAAGTCGGACAAACTAGCGATGTCCAGAAATAAGCGTAAGTAAAAATTTCTGGAGTCGCCAGTGACTTACGGCACTTTAGAAACTGCCGCCGCATGAAAAAACTGACTAAAATATTAAATCTCATGTTACTGTCTAACACGCCTCCCAAACATAACCCGACACGTATACCCCTCTATCCGCAATCCCCCTATCACTCCTAACAATAAATGTATTAACTCCTAAACTGCCGCTCCCGGACCGCCGCCACCTATATTATATGTATTAACTTCTAATCTGAGCCCACTACCCCGCCGCCACCTACATTAAATGTATTACCCCCTAATCTGAACCCCCTACCCCACTGCCACCTATTTTAAATATATTAACCCCTAATCTAATCCCCCTACACAGCCGCCACCGATTTTAAATATATTAACCCCTAATCTGATCCCCCTACACCGCCACCACCTATTTTAAATATATTACCCCTAAACCTAAGTCTAACCCTAACACCCCCTAACTTAATTATTAAATAAATCTAAATAATATTAATATTATTAACTAAATTATTCCTATTTAAAACTAAATACTTACCTATAAAATAAACCCTAATATAGCTACAATATGACTAATAGTTACATTGTAGATGTTTTAGGATTTATATTTATTTTACAGGCAACTTTGTACTTATTTTAACTAGGTACAATAGCTATTAAATATTTAATAACAATTATATTTAATAGCTACCTAGTTAAAATAATTACAAAATTACCTATAAAATAAATCCTAACGTAAGTTACAAATACACCTACACTATCAATAAATTAATTAAATAAACTACAATTATCTAAACTAAAATATAATTAAATACACTAAACTATAAAAAAACACAAAATTACAAAAAATAAAAAAAAATTACAAGAAGTTTAAATTAATTACACCTAATCTAAGCCCCCTAATAAAATAAAAAGCCCCCCAAAATATCCAATCAGACAATCGGATTGACCTTGCATTCTATTGGCTGTTCCGATAAGCCAATAGAATGCAAGGTCAATCTGATTGGTTGATTGGATCAGCTATTGTACCTAGTTAAAATAAATACAAAGTTGCCTGTAAAATAAATATAAATCCTAAAATAGCTACAATGTAACTATTAGTTATATTGTAGCTATATTAGGGTTTATTTTATAGGTAAGTATTTAGTTTTAAATAGGAATAATTTAGTTAATAATATTAATATTATTTAGATTTATTTAATTAATAATTAAGTTAGGGGGTGTTAGGGTTAGACTTAGGTTTAGGGGGTAATATATTTAAAATATGTGGCGATGTAGGGGGATCAGATTAGGGGTTAATATATATAAAATAGGTGGCGGATGTGTAGGGGGATTAGATTAGGGGTTAATATATTTAAAATAGGTGGCGGCAGTGTAGGGGGATTAGATTAGGGGTTAATATATTCAAAATAGGTGGCGGCAGAGTAGGGGGCTCAGATTAGGGGGTAATACATTTAATGTAGGTGGCGGCGGGGTAGGGGGCTCAGATTAGGGGTTAATAAATTTAATATAGGTGGCGGCGGTGTAAGGGGCTCAGATTAGGGGGTAATACATTTAATGTAGGTGGCGGCGGGGTCTGGGAGTGGCGGTTTAGGGATTAAAAACTTTATTAGGGATTGCTGTGGGGGATTGCGGTTGACGGGTAGATAGACATTGCGCATGCGTTAGGTGTTAGGTTTTATTTTGCAGGCAGTTTAGGGAGTTACGTGGCTCCAATACTCAGCGTAAAACTTACTATGCCTGCATTTTGTGGCGAGGTGAAAATGGAGTAAGATTTCTCCATTTTTGCCATATAAGTCCTTATGCTGTATATTGGATACCAAACTGCGCGGGTTTGGTATATCAGTATATGGGCCAAAAAACTACGGCCGAAGGGTGAAATATATGAGCGTAACTTCTAGGTTATGCCGTATATGTGATACCAAACCTGCGCAATATTTGGCGTCGCTAACTTCTGTGGGCGACGCTGCATATCGGATCGGGCCCTAGATGTGTGCGTGGCATTTTAATCATTACAAGACAACTAAATGTTGGAAATGTGAATGTAGCAGGATTTTCAATAACACTTGTTTCCATCTCTAACAATTAGTGGCTTTGTGCTATACTAAATTTATAGACGGGGCCCAGCTGTTTCTGTGCAAAGTGGGTAATCTTTTCATAGTATGAAGTGAAACACAAAACAGAGGGGTGCCTCATGTGCAGATCAACCAAAAGTGAGCATGAAATGATGCAACCAAAATCCAAAAGTGGCTACTCACATTTGGCAATAGCACACCAATGTGCTGGTAGTGACGTGCTGATATCTCAGGGTGTATCACCCTCTCTCCAGGTACTAGTCAGCCAGTTGAATCACAAGAAAGATCCAAGGATATGAAGCTCAACTCCGTGTAGCATTCAAATGGGAAAAACAAAGGTGCTAGAACTGTGCTTAAATTTAAAAACAACACATTAAAAACAAAAGCAGTGAGTTAAAATAGGGGTGTCCAAGTTTTACCCCCTATCTTTGAATAGTGCAGAGCATGAATTCTTTTGGGACTATTATTGCATAACTGTTTGGTAACAGATTTATTGTTTATATTCCTCATTGAGATAAGATATGTTATATCTATTTAAATATTTATTTCAATAATACCACTTGGACGCCCCCTCATTTGGTTTGTTTTAGAATATTTTCATAGTAGTTTCTTATTATAACTTATAATTTATTTTTGCTAGGTGGATGCTCAGCTCTGACTCCCATTGGGAAGGTGGAATAGACTTTTTTTCCTTTTGTAATTATTTTATTGTGTCTATTTTTGTCTGTAAACTAAAAGGTGCTGTTAATTTGTCACCTGCATTTGTCCAATACTGTGTAATCAGCTGTTTCAAGATATTGATGTATGTCACAGTTCAATAGGTGGGGAATAAGGTGAAGATGATTGCATGGCATTTGATAATATGTTTGGATCATTGAGCTTATGGATGATTTTTAAATCTCTTGCTAAAATGCTGCCTATTTTTTCCAGCCATCTAAAAATTGCTTTTTTAGATATACCACCCTCATCATCAATTGCTGTAACAAGTGTGCATTCAGGTGTGCTCTAGTTTAGGCCAGAGTGGATGATAAAGAATTAATGACTGTATTGTTCTTGTGTGCTCTCTTCACTGCTCTAAGATATTGGAGAAGTTCATTATATGTTAACATATAACATTTATGTAAACATAAAGCTTGGACCCTTAAAAAATTATAGACACACACTGTGAAGCCACTTTATGGGCCTCTATATAAATATATTGTAACACAGAGGCAACCAAAATGTATTTGATAGAGAGTCTTTGCCTAAAATTTTTACTATTTAATTGGCAATGGGAAGACTTATGGAGGCCAATTTACGATTTACGAAAGTGCAAACAGACATGATCTGCTGTAGCGATCATGTCCGCCGCACATAGATAAATGCAGACAGTGTATCATTGCACAAGCATTTCACTAGAAATGCTTGTGCAATGCCACCCCCTGCAAATTAGCAGCCAATCGGCCACTAGCAGGGGGTGTCAATCAACCCGATCGTATGTGATCGTGCGGATTGCTGTCCGCCGCCTAAGAGCAGGTGGACGAGTTAAGGAACAACGATCTTAAGCGGTCTTAACCTGAAGGCTCTCGCAGAAACAGGTGTATACGGCCCCATTTTGGCCATGATAAATTGGCCCCATGGTCTTATTAAGTGACTAGATAAATAAAAAGGAATTAATTGACTACAAGAAATTTACGGCCAGATTACGAGTTTTGCGTTAGAGGCTATGCGGTGCTAACGAGCAGTTTTTTCTCACCGCTCACTTACCTGCAGCGCTGGTATTACGGGTTTCTACAAACCCGGCGTTAAAAGGCAAGAAGTGAGCGTTGAGCAATATTGTGCTCCTTACCGCACTCCAATACCAGCGTTGCTTAAGTCAGCGGTGAGCTGGTCGTACATGCTTGTGCACGATTTCCCCATAGACATCAATGAGGAGAGCCGGCTGAGAAAAAGTCTAACACCTGCAAAAAAGCAGCGTAAAACTCAGTAACGCAGCCCCATTGATTCCTATGTTTACACCTAACACCCTAACATTAACCCCGAGTCTAAACACCCCTAATCTTACACTTATTAACCCCTAATCTGCCACCCACATTATATTTTTTAACCCCTAATCTACCGCTCCGGACATCGCCATCACCTACATTATATTTATTAACCCCTAATCTGCTGCCCCCAACATCGCTGCCACCTACATTATATTTATTAACCCCTAATCTCCTTCTCCCAATGTCGCTGCAACCTACCAACATTTATTAACCCCTAATCTGCTGCCCCCAACGTCGCTGCCCCTATAATAAACATACTAACCCCTAAACCGCCACACTCCCGCCTCGCAAACATTAGTTAAATATTATTAACCCCTAATCTGCTGTCCCTAACATTACCTACCTACATTTATTAAACCCTAATCTGCTGCCTCCAACGTCACCGCCACTATACTAAAGTTATAAATCCCTAAACCTAAGTCTAACCCTAACCCTAACACCCACTAACAAATATAATTAAAATAAATCTAAAGATACCTACTATTAATAACTAAATAATTCCTATTTAAAACTAAATACTTACCTTTAAAATAAACCCTAAGCTAGCTACAATATAACTAATAGTTACATTGTATCTAGCTTAGGGTTTAATTTTATTTTACAGGGAAGATTGTATTTATTTTAACTAGGTAGAATAGTTATTAAATAGTTATTAACTATTTAATAACCACCTAGCTAAAATAAATACAAAAGTACCTGTAAAATAAAACCTAACCTAAGTTACACTAACACCTAACACTATACTACAATTAAAAAAATTAACTAAATTAAATACAATTAAATAAATGAAATACAATTAGCTAAAGTACAAAAAAAACACACTAAACTACAGAAAATAAAAAACAAATTACAGATCTTTAAACTAATTACACCTAATCGAATAGCCCTATCAAAATAAAAAAGCCCCACCAAAATAAAAAAACCTAGCCTAAACTAAACTATCAATAGCTCTTAAAAGGGCCTTTTGCAGGGCATTGCCCCAAAATAATCAGCTCTTTTACATGTAAAAAAATACAAACAACTCCCCCAACAGTAAACCCCACCACCCACACAACAAACCCCCCAAATAAAAAGCTAACTAAAAAAACCTAGGCTCCCCATTGCATTCTTTTTACAGGTAAAAGAGCTGATTACTTTGGGGCAATGCCCCACAAAATGCCCTTTTAAGGGCTATTGATAGCTTAGTTTAGCCTAGGGGTCTTTTATTTTGGGGGGCTTTTTTTATTTTGATAGGGCTATTAGATTAGGTTTAATTAGTTTAAAGATCTGTAATTGTGTTTTTTGTTTTCTGTAATTTAGTGGGGTTTTTTGTACTTTAGCTAACTGTATTTAATTTATTTAATTGTATTTAATTTAGTTAAATTATTTAATTGTAGTATATTGTTAGGTGTTATTGTAACTTAGGTTAGGTTTTATTTTACAGGTACCTTTGTATTTATTTTAGCTAGGTAGTTATTAAATAGTTAATAATTATTTAATAACTATTCTACCTAGTTAAAATAAATACAAACTTGCCTGTAAAATAAAAATATATCCTAAGCTAGATACAATGTAACTATTAGTTATATTGTAGCTATCTTAGGGTTTATTTTATAGGTAAGTATTTAGTTTTAAATAGGAATTAGTTAGTTAATGATAGGAATTTTATTTAGATTTATTTAAATTATATTTAAGTTAGGGGGTTTTAGGGTTAAACTTAGGTTTAGGGGTTAATAAATTTAGAATAGTGGCGGCGACATTGGGGGCAACAGATTAGGGGTTAATAAGTGTTGGTAGGTTACGGTGACATTGGGGACAGCAGATTAGGGGTTAATAAAAATAATGTAGGTGGCGGCGGTGTTGGGGGCAGCAGATTAGGGGTTGATAAGTATAATGTAGGTGGCGGCGATGTCTGGAGCGGCAGATTAGGGGTTAATAAGTATAATGTAGGTGGCAGTGATGTTAGGGGAGGCAGATTAGGGGTTAATATTATTTAACTAGTGTTTGCGAGGCAGGAGTGCAGTGGTTTAGGGGTTAATATGTTTATTATAGTTGTGGCGATGTCCGGAGCGGCAGATTAGGGGTTAAAAAATTTATTTTAGTGTTTGCGATGCGGGAGGTCCTTGGTTTAGGGGTTAATAGGTAGTTTATGGGTGTTAGTGTACTTTATAGCACTTTAGTTATGAGTTTTATGCTACAGCGTTATACCATAAAACTTTTAACTACTGACTTAAAAATGCATTAGGGATCTTGAAAATAGAGGGTGAACCGCTCACTTTTTGGCCTCCCAGGACAGATTCGTAATACCAGCGCTATGGAAGTCCCATAGAAAAAAGGGTTTCCGAAGTTTACGTAAGTTGTTTTGCGGTAAGGCCAAAGAAGTGTGCGGTGCCCCTAAACCTGCAAGACTCGTAATAGCAGCGGTAGGGTAAAAGCAGCGTTAGGACCTGTTAACGCTGCTTTTTCAGCCTAACACAAGACTCTTAATCTAGCCGGTAATCTAGACGATAGTTTTATATGAGTTTAAAATAAATAAACTGAAGCTTAAAACTTAAAAGAATGAAGAATGATATTGCAGTTTATGCATTATAGGAAGCTAATAAAGTATTTTGGCAAGGAAGAGGATAGGAAGAATTTGGAATAATGTATTTGACTCAAATGAGAGAATGTTGGCGAGAAGTCAGGTATGATTCTCAAACAGCTGGCATCAATTACTTTATTATGAAAATTTCCAATAGGGACAGATTTTAGAATAGAAAGGGAGTTCAATACTTATCCCAGTCAAAATTATAGACACCTAGCTATTATTTAATGAATTGCAACTCAAATGATGCTATAAACTTCCTTAAAGAAAGGGCAAAAAACAGTAGTGTCTCCCTAGTAAATCTTTGCACTTCTCCTACAGAGAGAAATCTAAAACAGAAAGATAAAAAAAAAATAAGGGCTTACAAGTGGAGAAGTATTTAAGGCTTTTTGCTCGAGCGCTAATATTGCTGAAAGTAAACTTTTTATGCGCTCTGGTTGGTGCTCGTATTACAAGCTAAAAGTAATTTTTTGTGTGGGAGCAAAACATGAAGCATGCAAACTTCAGGACATTGGTTATGCGAAGCTCTAACTTCTTCTACTTATAGGCCTCTAGTTATCAAGCCGTCAACCACAAATACACTGGAATTCCGCAGCGTATTTGTGGCGAGGCTTATTCGCCTTAGTTATCAAAGGCTAGAGACTGGCAAAAGTAGAATATAGTGACATAAGCTACGATCCGCCGGTCTCAGTCCGACACAGATCGATTCTTACGTCACTACAGATGTGCCGACTACTTTTGCTAGTTATCAAAGAACTAGCAGGTACGCTGGGCACTATTCCGGCCCTCCGGCCTGGAGGTGGCGGATCCCATAGGAATCAATGGGAGTCTGACAGCAGAGAAAGCTCATGTTTGCTGCTGCCCGATATCCCATTGATTGATATGGGAAATGTCTGCACCTAACACCCTAACATGTACCCCATGTCTAAACACCCCTAATCTGACCCCCCTACAGCGCTGCCACCTACATTATACTTATTAACCCCTAAACTGCCGCTCCCGGACCCGCCGCAACTAAATAAACTTACTAACCCCTAAACCGCCGCTCCCGGACCCCGCCGCAACTATAATAAATATATTAACCAATAAACCGCCACTCCTGGACCCCGCCGCAACTATAATAAATAGATTAACCCCTAAACTGCCACTCCTGGACCCGCCGCCACCTACATTATACCTATTAACCCCTAATCTGCTGCCCCTATACTGCCGCCACCTATCTTAAAGTTATTAACCCCTATCCTGCCCCCCTATATCGCTGCCACTATATTAAATGTATTAATGTTGGGGGGGGTTGTATTTTTTTTTACAAGTAAAATAGCTGATTACTTTGGGGCAATGCCCCGCAAAAAGCCCTTTTAAGGGCTGGTAAAAGAGCTGATTACTTTGCAATTTAGAATAGGGTAGGGTATTTTTTATTTTATTATTTAATTAGGGGGCTTAGATTAGGTGTAATTAGTTTAAACTTCTTGTTATTCTTTTTTATTTTCTGTAATTTAGTGTTTGTTTTTTTGTGTACTATAGTTTAGTTTATTTAATTGAATTTAATTTTAGGTAATTGTAGTTAATTTATTTAATTAATTTAATGATAGTGTAGTGTTAGGTTTAATTGTAACTTAGGTTAGGATTTATTTTACAGGTAATTTTGTAAGTATTTTAGCTAGGTAGTTATTAAATAGTTAATAACTATTTAATATAGACATGTGCGGTTCGTTTCGGATTTATTCAGAAATTCGGAAAATTCGGTAAATTCGGAGATTCGGATCGATTCGGATTTCCGAATTAAAATACTTCCGAAAAAAAAAAAAAAAAAAAAAAAAAAAAGGGGAAAAGGAAAGGAAAAAAAAAAAGAAAAGGGGGGGGGGAAGGGGGAACACACACATCCATACATAATCCAATCATAACCTATCCAAAACAAGATGTTGGGGAAAATTAAACCGACAGATGGGTTTTCCCCTTTTGGCAAATATGCAAAAAATATTCCTAATTGAAAATGTTCTATGTCCCTATGATACCCCCTATTAATTAGAGCCTACTGATCCCTGCCCTTTCATACAAGAGGGCCAGCCTGGCGACTCCCTACCAAATTTCTTATTATAACTAATCCGGGTAAATATAATTTTTTGAATAACCAGATATACCACTATCTCAACTCAACCAATATACTATGTTAGTCCAAAAAAAAAAAAAAAAAATTACATTCTACTTCACTTTTATAGCAATGTAGCACCCAGATTATAAAATTATGAACTAAATTCCGCCCCATAAAAATGCTCCTTAAAAAAAAAGTGCAAAGTACAGAAAATAGTTTTTTAAACCACCCAACTTTGTGCAAATACCATAGTGCCCCTCCCCACCCCCCCTACGAGGAAAAAGGTGGAGGAAGGCCATCTTTAAATACAAAACTATGTGCAATATATAACTCATAAAATTAACGTGAAACCTAAGTGAAAGGAGAAAAAAGAAAAAAAAAAAAAAAAGCGGAAAAGGGGGGGGGGATAATATAAAAATTGCTTAATAACGTTGTGCTACCCGTGAGTGGCCATTTTAAACATACCGCTAACATATCTACATCTGGGCAAAGATACAAGTCCCTTAACCCGTGTAAGTGATTTCTTTTAGACAGGGTTTTTTGTGTCGGTGCCTTAGTACCCCTCCCCACCTCCAAGAAACCAGGGGGGGGAAGAGGACCTAAAAAAAAAAAAAAAAAAAAAAAAAAAAAAAAATTTTTACATTCTATCTCGCTTTTATACATCTCCTAACAAAGCACCCAAGTTTTAAAATTGTGAACTAAATATCAGCCTATAAAAATACCCCTTAAAACCGTGTTTCTTAAAAATATAATGTGAAAAGAGAAAAAAAAGAAAAAAAAAAAAAAAAAATTTACCTCTTTTTTTTTTTTTTTTTTTTTTTTTTTTTTTCTTCTTTTTTTTTCTTTTCTTTTCTGCCCTGCCCCTGCCTCCCCGGCACCCCTCTTCTTCAGCTTTTTTTTATACGCATTCCTTTTTCTGGACTTGTGCATTTGTTTAAAGAATGAAGTTAGATAAAAGAAAGATTTGCCTATTATCTCAAAATGCTAAGGGACTGAATAGCCCGCAGAAACGTAATAAAGCCCTTCACAGCTTTCTTAAAGAAAAGGGAGACATCATTTTTGTACAAGAATCCCATTTTAATAGAAATAAAGTACCCAATTTTTCAAATAACTATTATCCCACTATATATCAGAGCTCCAACAACTTAAAGAAAAACGGAGTCTGTATATTATTTCATAGAGACTCCCCATTTCAACTTACCCAGATGGATAAGGATGAAGAAGGGAGATTTATTTGTTTGGTGGGTTTACTGTACAATAGACCAGTTACATTAGTAAACATTTATGCCCCAAATAGAGGGCAGAAACTATTCTTTAAGAAGATACACAATCGGATATTAGATGTACAAAAAGGCACCTTAATTATGGGGGGTGATTTTAACATCCCAATGGAGCCCAGGGAGGATTGCTCTAAATTTAAAAGTAATATTTCTAAACATATTATTAACTCAGTTAAGTCAAATCTTTTTTCCCTGTCATTAATAGATGTATGGAGGACACTTCATCCATCTATCAGAGACTATACTTATTACTCCCCACCCCAAAAATCTTATACACGCATAGACTACTTTTGGATTGACCAGAACAGTTATATATTAGTCCAAGAGGCCAAAATACATAATATCACCTGGTCAGACCATTCTCTCGTATCTATGCAGCTATGTTGGCCCCAAAAACCAATAGTTCCTTACCAATGGCGTTTAGATGATAACCTTTTAAAAGACCTTCAAATAAGACAGTCCATTTTAAAATCCATAGAATCCTATTTCGAAAATAATACCATAGAAGATACCTCTCCTAGTACGTGGTGGGTCGCTCATAAAGCGGTAATAAGGGGTGAATTCATAAAATACAAATCTAGATTAAATAGACAAAATAGAGAACAATATGCACGCCTATTAGAGTCACTCTCCAGGGCGGAATATAAACATAAGAGGGAACCAAATAATAAACAATTAACAGACTCTCTTAAAAAAGAACGGGAAAATTTGAATGGCTTCCTGGAGAAGGGAGTGCAACATAGAGCGTTACAGCTTAAAAAGGTATTTTTTAACGGTGGTAATAAAGCCGGTAGACTATTAGCTCGAGCGTTAAAAAAAAGAACACTACAAACATATGTGTCTAAAATAATAGACAGGACGGGGACCCTTAAGGTAGGGAGCCAGGACATCGCTAATGTGTTTCAGAGCTATTATCAAGAACTATATAATCTGGATACACAAAAAGAAGATACAAATTTTTTATCAGATAAAGCTAAATATATTAATGAAACAAAGATTCCTACTATAACGGACTCTCAAAAAAAAATGTTGGATGAACCCTTCTCCCTACAGGAGATTATACAGACCATCAAAACATTCGCTTTAGGGAAAAGTCCAGGAATAGATGGATTTACCTCTATTTATTATAAAACATTTAGTGAGATTCTGGCCCCAAAACTTTTACTATACTTTAATTCAACGAGTGCAGAACCTCTCTTAGCAAAAGAAATGCTTGAAGCAAAGATTATAGTCTTACATAAACCAGGTAAAGATCCCAAAATACCAGCAAGTTACAGACCTATTTCTTTATTGAATAATGATGTTAAAATTTATGCCAAACTCATAGCGAACAGAATTAATAAAATATTACCGGAAATTATAAATATAGATCAAGTAGGTTTCGTACCACGCAGAGAAGCAAGAGACAATACCATCAAGGCTCTATATTTAATAAAGTATGTTAAAATACATAAGATCCCGGCGGTCATGCTTTCACTAGACGCAGAAAAGGCTTTCGACCGGCTAGACTGGTCTTTTTTACGTTTAACACTTAGTAAATTTGGTTTTGGGGAAAAAATTATACAACGTATATTCCATCTTTATGCATTACCATCGGCTAAAATAAAAATTAATGGAGTACTTTCAGAGTCCTTTAAGATTACAAACGGAACGAGACAGGGCTGTCCCCTGTCCCCGTTATTATTCGTCCTTTCTATGGAGATTTTAGCTGCAAAAATTCGCTCAGATGTAAATATCACTGGCATAAAAATAGGGGTTCAAGAATTTAAGATATCATTATACGCGGATGACGTGTTACTCACAATATCAGATCCTGTCAGGTCTATTAAAAAATTAGACCAGACACTGCAGGAATTTGGAAGCTATTCAAATTTTCTTATTAATAAGAATAAATCGGAAGCACTTAAACTTGTAATTTCACCAAGAGAGTACCACGATTGTAAGGCAGGCAGTACATATGCCTGGAAAGATTCTTCCTTAAAATATCTAGGGGTTCAACTGTCAGCTGACGACACACGCCTTTTTGCGGAAAACTACTCAATGTTAGCTGCTAAAATCCAATCAGATCTCAATGCATGGAGATCTAAAATGATATCATGGCTAGGTCGTATACACACTATTAAAATGAATATCCTCCCACGTATTTTATATTTGTTCCAGACTATTCCCATTAATATCCCCTATACTTATTGTCTCAATCTCCAGAAAACTATAAATTCTTTTATTTGGAACCAAACTAAACCAAGAATTAGAGCTTCTATACTTTACAAGTCAAGATCAGAAGGGGGGCTAGGGGTACCAAATATTAGAAATTATCATAGAGCAATTACTCTACAAAGGATTTTAGATTGGCATATAAATTACAAGAATAAAGCGTGGGTACAGTTAGAAAATAACATTATATCATTTCAACCAATGAATAAATTAATATGGTCATCAATTAAAGGTAGACCTTTAAAAATTATGCAGTTTCCGATGATTAAGCATATTTTCTTAACTTGGGGGAAAATTATAACAGAGCATCCTTATATTTCATCTACTCCTTCACCTCTCCTCCCGATTACTAATAACGTGGAGTTTCAGGGTGGGCATATAGCTAGTCATTCTAGCCCACTGAACTTAATTCAATCTACACCGATATGCCAATTTATAGATAATGGGAAACTCAAACCCCAACAGGAGTTGCTGAACTTAGCCAATGGCACTTTCGGCAATTGGTTAAAGTATTTACAACTACAAAACTTCGTAGCACTTCATTCAGAGAAAGAAAAATTGATCAGACAACTGACCAATTTTGAAAAAATATGCTATAAGGAAACTCCAATTAGGAGAACTGTTTCATACAGTTATAAACTTCTTAATAATTCAACAGATTTTATAAAACTTAGTTATATGCAAAAATGGGAATTAGAGACAGGACGACAAATAGAAGATTCAGATTGGCGGTCTATATGCATTAATGTAGCTAGATCCTCCCCATCCTCTAATATCCAGGAATTAAATTACAAGATACTTACCAGATGGTACCTAACGCCAGCCAGACTACATAGCATATATCCTAATGCTTCCAACCATTGTTGGAGAGGATGTGGTGGAGTGGGTAGTATGCAACATATATGGTGGGATTGTCCCAGGGTAAAAAGTATGTGGGAATTAATTACAGGATATATTCAGAAGTTGAGTGGGAAGGAAGACTTAGAGTTGGATATATACACAGCTCTATTAAACAAACCCATCAAAGGCTTATGCAAAACAAGAGCCAAATTAATAATGTATGTACTAAATGGATTTAAATCTTTACTGGCCAGAAATTGGAAAAAAACAAATGTCCCGGATGAGGAAATGCTAAACACTAGAATTAACGAGGTATTGTTGTTGGAAGAATACACATATCTTAGATCGAATAGAGAAGAGGTCTTTCAGGTGATACGTTCCCATTGGCAAGAATTCAAACATACAAATCAAATCTAAGGGGTTAGGACAGTAGGGTGTGGTGTATGGGGGGACAGGGCAGGGGGGATAGGAGGTTTTTAGGTAATCTTCCCCCTTTTTTTTTTTTTTTTTTTTTTTTTTCTTTTCTCTCTTTTTTCCCCTTCATATTGTCAATGTCGGGTGAATGTGTACTGGATGGTGGTAGTAAGTGCTCTTTTGTCAGGAAATTTGTGTAAATTTTTACAGAGACGATAGGCTCTCAAAAGGGAACGTATACTGGAGTAATTCCAGTCTCCTTAAGCTTCTCTATAGATCTTTTGTATTAACATTAAGCGATTGTTTTTTTTTTTTTGTTTTTTTTTGTTGTTGTTACTTATGTCTCTTTATCTATTGTATTTTGTCTGAACATAAAATAAATTTTTTAAAAAAAAAATAAAATACTTCCGAATCTACCGAATGAATCCGAAATAGCTGCCGTATCTCCGAATAAATCCGAATTAGCTCGGTAAAATTCGGCATTTCCCCATAGGAAACAATGGGAGTTTCGGCTGAAAAAAAACTAACACCGCAGCCCCATTGTTTCCTATGGGGAAACACTAAGTCTGCACCTAACACCCTAACATGTACCCCGAGTCTCTAAACACCCCTAATCTGACACTTATTAACCCCTAATCTGCCGCCCCCGCTATCGCTGACACCTGCATTATTTTATTAACCACTAATCTGCCGACCGAATATCGCCGCCACCTACATTATAGCTATTAACCCCTAATCTGCTGTCCCTAACACCGCCGACCCCTACATTATAGTTATTAACCCCTAATCTGCCCCCCAACGTCGCCGCAATCTAACTACAAGTATTAACCCCTAATCTGCCGACCCGATATCGCCGCCGCCTACATTATAGCTATTAACCCCTAATCTGCTGTCCCTAACACCGCCGACCCCTACATTATAGTTATTAACCCCTAATCTGCCCCCCCAACGTCGCCACAATCTAACTACAAGTATTAACCCCTAATATGCCGACCCGATATCGCCGCCGCCTACATTATAGCTATTAACCCCTAATATGCTGTGCCTAACACCGCCGACCCCTACATTATAGTTATTAACCCCTAATCTGCCCCCCCAATGTCGCCGCAATCTAACTACAAGTATTAACCCCTAATCTGCCGACCCGATATCGCCGCCGCCTACATTATAGCTATTAACCCCTAATCTGGTGTCCCTAACACTGCCGACCCCTACATTATAGTTATTAACCCCTAATCTGCCCCCCCCAACGTCGCCGCAATCTAACTACAAGTATTAACCCCTAATCTGCCGACCCGATATCGCCGCCGCCTACATTATAGCTATTAACCCCTAATCTGCCCTCCCTAACACCGCCGACCCCTACATTATAGTTATTAACCCCTAATCTGCCCCCCCCAACGTCGCCGCAATCTAACTACAAGTATTAACCCCTAATCTGCCGACCGCAAATCGCCGCCACAATAATAAATGTATTAACCCCTAAACCGCCGCACTCCCGCCTCGCACTATAATGCATTTTATTAACCCCTAATCTGCCCTCCCTAACATCGCCGCCACCTACCTACAATTATTAACCCCTAATCTCCCGCCCCCAACGTCGCCGCTACTATAATAAGGTTATTAACCCCTAAACCTAAGTCTAACCCTAACACTAACACCCCCTAACTTAAATATAATTTAAATAAAACGAAATAAGTTTACTATAGTTAAATAAATGAATCCTATTTAAAACTAAAGACTTACCTGTAAAATAAACCCTAAGATAGCTGCAATATAACTAATAGTTATATTGTAGCTATTTTAGGATTTATTTTTCTTTTACAGGCAACTTTGTATTTATTTTAACTAGGTACAATAGTTATTAAATAGTTAATAACTATTTAATAACTACCTAGCTAAAATAAATACAAATTTACCTGTAAAATAAATCCTAACCTAAGTTACAATTATACCTAACACTACACTATCATTTAATTAATTAAATAAATGAATCATATTTAAAACTAAATACTTACCTGTAAAATAAACCCTAATATAGCTGCAATATAACTAATAGTTACATTGTAGCTATTTTAGCATTTATATTTATTTTACAGGCAACTTTATATTTATTTTAACTAGGTAGAATAGTTATTAAATAGTTATTGACTAATTAATAGCTACCTAGTTAAAATAATTACAAAATTACCTGTAAAATAAATCCTAACCTAAGTTACAATTAAACCTAACACTACACTATCATTAAATAAATTAACTACAAGTACCTACAATTATCTACAATTAAATAAACTAAAGTACAAAAAAACCCCACTAAATTAAAAAAAAAACCCACTAAATTACAAAAAATAAAAAAATATTACAAGAATTTTAAACTAATTACACCTAATCTAAGCCCCCTAATAAAATAACAAAGCTCCCCAAAATAAAAAAAATGCCCTACCCTATACTAAATTACAAAAGTTAACAGCTCTATTACCTTACCAGCCCTGAACAGGGCCCTTTGCGGGGCATGCCCCAAAGAAAACAGCTCTTTTGCCTGTACAAAAAAAAACACAATCCCCCCCCCACATTACAACCCACCACCCACATACTCCTACTCTAACCCAAACCCCCCTTAAATAAACCTAACACTACCCCCCTGAAGATCTCCCTACCTTGAGTCGTGTTCACCCAGCCGGGCCGAAGTCTTCATCCGATGGGGCAGAAGAGGACATCCAGACCGGCAGAAGTCTTCATCCAAGCGGGGCAAGAAGAGGTCTTCCATACATCATACAAGTACCAAAATACAAACAAACACTAAATTACCAAAAATAATAAAATATTACAATAATTTTAAACTAATTACACCTAATCTAAGCCCCCTACTAGCTATTAATATAGCTACAATATAACTAATAGTTACATTGTAGCTATTTTAGGATTTATATTTATTTTACAGGCAACTTTGTATTTATTTTAACTAGGTACAATAGTTATTAAATAGTTAATAACTATTTAATAACTACCTAGCTAAAATAAATACAAATTTAACTGTAAAATAAATCATAAGCTAAGTTACAATTACACCTAACACTACACTATCATTAAATTAACTAAATAAATGAATCCTATATAAAACTAAAGACTTACCTGTAAAATAAACCCTAATATAGCTGCAATATAACTAATAGTTACATTGTAGCTATTTTAGCATTTATATTTATTGTACAGGCAACTTTGTATTTATTTTAACTAGGTTCAATAGCTATTAAATAGATATTGACTATTTAATAGCTACCTAGTTAAAATAATTACAAAATTACCTGTAAAATAAATCCTAACCTAAGTTACAATTAAACTTAACACTACACTATCATTAAATAAATTAACTACAAGTACCTACAATTAAATACAATTAAATAAACTAAACTAAAGTACAAACCCCCCCCCACTAAATTACAAAAAATAAAAATCAGCCAATCAGATTGACCTCGCATTCTATTGGCTGTTCCGATCAGCCAATAGAATGCGAGGTCAATCTGATTGGCTGATTGGATCAGCCAATCGGATTGAACTGGAATCTGATTGGCTGATTGAATCAGCCAATCAGATTTTTCCTACCTTAATTCCGATTGGCTGATAGAATCCTATCAGCCAATCGGAATTCAAGGGACGCCATCTTGGATGCCGTCACTTAAAGGTACAGTCACTTAGTCGTCGGATCAGGAAAGAAGAGGATGCTCTGCGTGGGATGTCTTCAGGATGCTGCCGCACCGCTCCGGATGGATGAACAGAGAAGATGCCACCTGGATCAAGACTTCTGATGGATGGAAGACCTCTTCTTGCCCCGCTTGGATGAAGACTTCTGCCGGTCTGGATGTCCTCTTCTGCCCGATCGGATGAAGACTTCGGCCCGCTGGGTGAAGACACGGTAGGGAGATCTTCAGGGGGGTAGTGTTAGGTTTATTTAAAGGGGGGTTTGGGTTAGAGTAGGGGTATGTGGGTGGTGGGTTGTAATGTGGGGGGGGTATTGTGTTTTTTTTTACAGGCAAAAGAGCTGTTTTCTATGGGACATGCCCCCGCAAAAGGCCCTTTTAAGGGCTGGTAAGGCAATAGAGCTGATTACTTTTGTAATTTAGTATAGGGTAGGGCATTTTTTTATTTTGGGGGGCTTTGTTATTTTATTAGGGGGCTTAGATTAGATGTAATTAGTTTAAAATTCTTGTAATTTTTTTATTTTTTGTAATTTAGTGTTTGTTATTTTGTACTTTAGTTTAGTTTATTTCATTGTATTTAATTGTAGGTACTTGTAGTTAATTTATTTAATGATAGTGTAGTTTTAGGTTTAATTGTAACTAAGGTTAGGATTTATTTTACAGGTAATTTTGTAATTATTTTAACTAGGTAGCTATTAAACAGTAAATATCTATTTAATAGCTATTGTACCTAGTTAAAATAAATACAAAGTTGCCTGTAAAATAAATATAAATGCTAAAATAGATACAATGTAACTATTAGTTATATTGTAGCTATATTAGGGTTTATTTTAAAGGTAAGTCTTTAGTTTTATATATGATTCATTTATTTAGTTAATTTAATGACAGTGTGGTGTTAGGTGTAATTGTAACTTAGGTTAGGATTTATTTTACAGGTAAATTTGTATTTATTTTAGCTAGGTAGTTATTAAATATTTCTTAACTATTTAATAGCTATTGTACCTAGTTAAAATAAATACAAAGTTGCCTGTAAAATAAATATAAATCCTAAAATAGCTACAATGTAACTATTAGTTATATTGTAGCTATATTAATAGCTAGTAGGGGGCTTAGATTAGGTGTAATTAGTTTAAAATTATTGTAATATTTTATTGTCTTTGGTAATTTAGTGTTTGTTTGTTTTTTTTGTACTTTTATGATGGATGGAAGACCTCTTCTTGCCCCGCTTGGATGAAGACTTCTGCCGGTCTGGATGTCCTCTTCTGCCCCATCGGATGAAGACTTCGGCCCGGCTTGGTGAACACGACTCAAGGTAGGGAGATCTTCAGGGGGGTAGTGTTAGGTTTATTTAAGGGGGGGTTGGGTTAGAGTAGGGGTATGTGGGTGTTGGGTTGTAATGTGGGGGGGTATTGTGTGTTTTTTTAACAGGCAAAAGAGCTGTTTTCTTTGGGGCATGCCCCCGCAAAAGGCCCTTTTAAGGGCTGGTAAGGTAATAGAGCTGTTAACTTTTGTAATTTAGTATAGGGTAGGGCATTTTTTTATTTTGGGGGGCTTTGTTATTTTATTAGGGGGCTTAGATTAGGTGTAATTAGTTTAAAATTCTTGTAATATTTTTTTATTTTTTGTAATTTAGTGGGGGGGTTTGTACTTTAGTTTAGTTTATTTAATTGTATTTAATTGTAGGTACTTGTAGTTAATTTATTTAATGATTGTGTAGTGTTAGGTTTAATTGTAACTTAGATTAGGATTTATTTTATATGTAATTTTGTAATTATTTTAACTAGGTAGCTATTAAATAGTCAATATCTATTTAATAGCTATTGAACCTAGTTAAAATAAATACAAAGTTGCCTGTACAATAAATATAAATGCTAAAATAGCTACAATGTAACTATTAGTTATATTGCAGCTATATTAGGGTTTATTTTACAGGTAAGTTTTTAGTTTTATATAGGATTCATTTATTTAGTTAATTTAATGATAGTGTAGTGTTAGGTGTAATTATAACTTAGGTTATGATTTATTTTACAGGTAAATTTGTATTTATTTTAGCTAGGTAGTTATTAAATAGTTATTAACTATTTAATAACTATTGTACCTAGTTAAAATAAATACAAAGTTGCCTGTAAAATAAATATAAATCCTAAAATAGCTACAATGTAACTATTAGTTATATTGTAGCTATATTAATAGCTAGTAGGGGGCTTATATTAGGTGTAATTAGTTTAAAATTATTGTAATATTTTATTATTTTTGGTAATTTAGTGTTTGTTTGTATTTTGGTACTTGTATGATGGATGGAAGACCTCTTCTTGCCCCGCTTGGATGAAGACTTCTGCTGGTCTGGATGTCCTCTTCTGCCCCATCGGATGAAGACTTCGGCCCGGCTGGGTGAACACGACTCAAGGTAGGGAGATCTTCAGGGGGGTAGTGTAAGGTTTATTTAAGGGGGGTTTGGGTTAGAGAAGGGGTATGTGGGTGGTGGGTTGTAATGTGGGGGGGGGATTGTGTTTTTTTTTTACAGGCAAAAGAGCTGTTTTCTTTGGGGCATGCCCCGCAAAGGGCCCTGTTCAGGGCTGGTAAGGTAATAGAGCTGTTAACTTTTGTAATTTAGTATAGGGTAGGGTATTTTTTTTATTTTGGGGGGCTTTGTTATTTTATTAGGGGGCTTAGATTAGGTGTAATTAGTTTAAAATTCTTGTAAATTTTTTTTATTTTTTGTAATTTAGTGTTTGTTTTTTTTTGTAATTTAGTGGGGGGTTTTTGTACTTTAGTTTATTTAATTGTAGATAATTGTAGGTACTTGTAGTTAATTTATTTAATGATAGTGTAGTGTTAGGTTTAATTGTAACTTAGGTTAGGATTTATTTTACAGGTAATTTTGTAATTATTTTAACTAGGTAGCTATTAATTAGTCAATAACTATTTAATAGCTATTGTACCTAGTTAAAATAAATACAAAGTTGCCTGTAAAATAAATATAAATGCTAAAATAGCTACAATGTAACTATTAGTTATATTGCAGCTATCTTAGGGTTTATTTTACAGGTAAGTATTTAGTTTTAAATATGATTCATTTATTTAATTAATTTAATGATAGTGTAGTGTTAGGTGTAATTGTAACTTAGGTTAGGATTTATTTTACAGGTAAATTTGTATTTATTTTAGCTAGGTAGTTATTAAATAGTTATTAACTATTTAATAACTATTGTACCTAGTTAAAATAAATACAAAGTTGCCTGTAAAATAAAAATAAATCCTAAAATAGCTACAATGTAACTATTAGTTATATTGCAGCTATCTTAGGGTTTATTTTACAGGTAAGTCTTTAGTTTTAAATAGGATTCATTTATTTAACTATAGTAAACTTATTTCGTTTTATTTAAATTATATTTAAGTTAGGGGGTGTTAGTGTTAGGGTTAGACTTAGGTTTAGGGATTAATAACCTTATTATAGTAGCGGCGACATTGGGGGCGGGAGATTAGGGGTTAATAATTGTAGGTAGGTGGCGGCGATGTTAGGGAGGGCAGATTAGGGGTTAATAAAATGTATTATAGTGTTTGCGAGGCGGGAGTGCGGCGGTTTAGGGGTTAATACATTTATTATAGTGGCGGCGATTTGCGGTCGGCAGATTAGGGGTTAATACTTGTAGTTAGATTGCGGCGACGTTGGGGGGGGCAGATTAGGGGTTAATAACTATAATGTAGGGGTCGGCGGTGTTAGGGACACCAGATTAGGGGTTAATAGCTATAATGTAGGCGGTGGCGATATCGGGTCGGCAGATTAGGGGTTAATACTTGTAGTTAGATTGCGGCGACGTTGGGGGGGGCAGATTAGGGGTTAATAACTATCATGTAGGGGTCGGCGGTGTTAGGGACACCAGATTAGGGGTTAATA
Source organism: Bombina bombina (assembly GCF_027579735.1). Lineage (NCBI taxonomy): Eukaryota > Metazoa > Chordata > Amphibia > Anura > Bombinatoridae > Bombina > Bombina bombina. The sequence goes on along the minus strand of NW_026511224.1, from coordinate 83,017 downwards.
GCTATAATGTAGGCGGTGGCGATATCGGGTCGGCAGATTAGGGGTTAATACTTGTAGTTAGATTGCGGCGACGTTGGGGGGGGCAGATTAGGGGTTAATAACTATCATGTAGGGGTCGGCGGTGTTAGGGACACCAGATTAGGGGTTAATAGCTATAATGTAGGCGGCGGCGATATCGGGTCGGCAGATTAGGGGTTAATACTTGTAGTTAGATTGCGGCGACGTTGGGGGGGGGGCAGATTAGGGGTTAATAACTATAATGTAGGGGTCGGCGGTGTTAGGGACAGAAGATTAGGGGTTAATAGCTATAATGTAGGTTGTGGCGATATCCGATCGGCAGATTAGGGGTTAAATAATGTTATTATAGGGTTTGCGATGTGGGGGGGCCTCGGTTTAGTGGTTCATAGGTAGTTTAAGGGTGTTTGTGACTTAGTGTACTAAAACATACCGAATTTCGGAACCGAATAGAACCGAATTCAGCCGAATCTGAATAAATCCGAAACGAATTTATTCGGATCCGAATAAATCCGAAACGAATTTATTCGGATCCGAATAAATCCGAAACGAATTTATTCAAATTTTGCCGAATCCGATTCGATCCGAAACGAAATTCTAAAAGTCCGAATAGATCCGTACCGAAAACGAACTAAATTTTTTAGCCGTGCACATGTCTAATTTAATAGCTATTGTACCTAGTTAAAATAAATACAAAGTTGCCTGTAAAATAAAATTAAATCCTAAAATAGCTACAATGTTACTATTAGTTATATTGTAGCTATATTAGGGTTTATTTTATAGGTAAGTATTTATTTTTAAATAGGAATAATTTAGTTAATAATATTAATTTTTATTCAGATTTATTTAAATACTATTTAAGTTAGGGGAGAGTTTGGGTTAGGGTTAGACTTAGGTTTACAGGTTAATACGTTTTATATAGGTGGCGGCGGTATAGGAGTGCAGGATAGGGGTTAATAAGTTTAATATAGGTGGCGGCGGGGTCCGGGAGCGGTGGTTAGGCGTTAATAGCTTGAATATAGGTGGCGGCGGTATAGGGGGTGGCAGATTAGGGGTTAATAGGTATAATGTAGGTGGCGGCAGGGTCTGGGAGTGGCGGTTTAGGGGGTAATAACTTTATTTAGGTGTGGGGGGCTCCGGGAGCGGTGCTTTAGGGGGTAAAAAAGTATAGTTTAGTGTGGGTGCTTAGTGACAGGCTAGCAAGAAAGCTGCGAGGAAGCTGATGAGCAGCGAGATCGATGACTGTTAGTTAACAACAGTCCGCTGCACATCGCTCCATACTTGGTGCGTGGCTTCTTGACAGCTTTCTTGATAACTTTGGCGAACATATTCAGGTCCGCGGCAGCGATGGTAGGCCAGCTTAGGTGAGCGTATTGGGCCGGCGAATGCAGGAAAGTAGACGGCTTCATACATAGAGGCCATAGACTTCAATGGAGGGCGCAAACTGAAAAATAACATAATACTTACTGCTCACACGCTAGCCCTACAGGAGTTAAATCTACTGTGCTAAACCCAAAGGTAGTTATGAATATTTTACATTCCAATGTTCTTCAAATAGAAGAAAGTGTTCTTTTTATTTTTTTGTTTGTTTATATATATATATATATATATATATATATATATATATATATATATACAGGGAGTGCAGAATTATTAGGCAAGTTGTATTTTTGAGGATTAATTTTATTATTGAACAACAACCATGTTCTCAATGAACCCAAAAAACTCATTAATATCAAAGCTGAATATTTTTGGAAGTAGTTTTTAGTTTGTTTTTAGTTTTAGCTATTTTAGGGGGATATCTGTGTGTGCAGGTGACTATTACTGTGCATAATTATTAGGCAACTTAAGAAAAAACAAATATATACCCATTTCAATTATTTATTTTTACCAGTGAAACCAATATAACATCTCAACATTCACAAATATACATTTCTGACATTCAAAAACAAAACAAAAACAAATCAGTGACCAATATAGACACCTTTCTTTGCAAGGACACTCAAAAGCCTGCCATCCATGGATTCTGTCAGTGTTTTGATCTGTTCACCATCAACATTGCGTTCAGCAGCAACCACAGCCTCCCAGACACTGTTCAGAGAGGTGTACTGTTTTCCCTCCTTGTAAATCTCACATTTGATGATGGACCACAGGTTCTCAATGGGGTTCAGATCAGGTGAACAAGGAGGCCATGTCATTAGATTTTCTTCTTTTATACCCTTTCTTGCCAGCCACGCTGTGGAGTACTTGGACGCGTGTGATGGAGCATTGTCCTGCATGAAAATCATGTTTTTCTTGAAGGATGCAGACTTCTTCATGTACCACTGCTTGAAGAAGGTGTCTTCCAGAAACTGGCAGTAGGACTGGGAGTTGAGCTTGACTCCATCCTCAACCCGAAAAGGCCCCACAAGCTCATCTTTGATGATACCAGCCCAAACCAGTACTCCACCTCCACCTTGCTGGCGTCTGAGTCGGACTGGAGCTCTCTGCCCTTTACCAATCCAGTCACGGGCCCATCCATCTGGCCCATCAAGACTCACTCTCATTTCATCAGTCCATAAAACCTTAGAAAAATCAGTCTTGAGATATTTCTTGGCCCAGTCTTGACGTTTCAGCTTGTGTGTCTTGTTCAGTGGTGGTCGTCTTTCAGCCTTTCTTACCTTGGCCATGTCTCTGAGTATTGCACACCTTGTGCTTTTGGGCACTCCAGTGATGTTGCAGCTCTGAAATATGGCCAAACTGGTGGCAAGTGACATCTTGGCAGCTGCACGCTTGACTTTTCTCAGTTCATGGGCAGTTATTTTGCGCCTTGGTTTTTCCACACGCTTCTTGCGACCCTGTTGACTATTTTGAATGAAACGCTTGATTGTTCGATGATCACGCTTCAGAAGCTTTGCAATTTTAAGAGTGCTGCATCCCTCTGCAAGATATATCACTATTTTTTACTTTTCTGAGCCTGTCAAGTCCTTCTTTTGACCCATTTTGCCAAAGGAAAGGAAGTTGCCTAATAATTATGCATACCTGATATAGGGTGTTGATGTCATTAGACCACACCCCTTCTCATTACAGAGATGCACATCACCTAATATGCTTAATTGGTAGTAGGCTTTCGAGCCTATACAGCTTGGAGTAAGACAACATGCATAAAGAGGATGATGTGGTCAAAATACTCATTTGCCTAATAATTCTGCACTCCCTGTATATATGAAATACTACTAAAAAGGAAGGATTGAACAAATATCTAAGTCAATCAAAGCGGGACACAGGCTGCACAAAGTTAATCAAACAGTACAAACAGGCCGTCTACCCTCCACCCTATTCCTAAAAATGTGCAACTAAAACCTGGTGAATTACATAAATATTAGAACAGGCCGGCTGGCTTGGAAGTCAAATTGCAACAGTTACAATCTTTATCAGCTATGATGTTTGAGACCGTAAAAATATGAACATTGTCTCATATGTTAACTTCCATATAGTCCATATTATTTTTCACGGGCCCCCCAAATTTGCAGTTGTACTGATTATTAAGGAAAGTTCAAAAGTCCAGGCACATTAGTGTCAAAAACACGCTTTGGTCTGTATGATTCCTTCAGATATCTGTATAGTGTGGCAACATCATTACTGCTGTGTTATATCATTCCGTGCATATGACTGGCTCCATAATTAATTCAAATCTCTTAGATAGACAACGCACATAGTACCATGGCTAGGACAGACCAGGCCGTCAGCCGCAAGACTTACAAGCCTTATCAAGAAATAAATTCAGCTGTACCTGCTTCCCAGTTGGATCAGTCTGAAAAGTTCTTTGTTTGTTTCTGGCTTCTTCGCTTGCTTACCGTCATGTACGCTTCAGCGTTTCTATTCGGATTCAAATTTCACCGGCTAGTTCTCAGCTGTTCACCTCCTGTGCATGCTCAATCATTCAATATATATATATTTCTGTGCCAGATTGGAGTGAGATTGCCCCTTTGCATTGACGATTCAGGGTCCCATTTTAAACTGCATTTATGATTGTTTGTTATACACATGTTTCACTATATGTATAGGTGGCTTTCTATCATTGATTGCCATTGGTCACTATGAAGGGTGTGTTGAATTTCTTTGGCCGTGATTGGTCAAACATGAGGGGAGGGTAATTTGGAGCCTATTTAAGGGCTGTTTTTTCACATTGTTAACTGGTCAGAGGAAGGGACTGTTGTTGTCCCGAAACGTCACTATTTTGCATTAAACTTTTGTCACAGTTGGAGTAAGTTCAGTGAGTGCTTCTTTGCTATATTTCTATATATGTATATACATATACACATGTATACATATATATATTTTATATATATATATATATAACAAAAAGTTTGGCGTGTTAATGCAATCTACAGCGGTCAACTCAAGAAGTCTCCCTTTTTTTTTTGTGAAAGACAAATGTCCCATCCAGTGTGAATCAATTAAAATGTAACTTTTATTAAGCAATTGTAAAAAACAAACAATTACAGACCTGGATCGAGTTCTTAGTGACAGTACTGTGTACTTTAGTATTTGATTAAGAATATTGGAGTCATTCTAGTATGGTCTGCTTCCGTGAGCTGAGTTAATGTTCTGGACAAATAGAAACAAGAAGAAATAAACGAGAATACACAGCTTACAAAAGCACACCATTAATACCATCAAAACCACCAAATGCATTAAAATCCTTGGGGGACTAAAGTGTTAAATATTAGAAATGTAAATTCTATGTACTAATATAAAATAACTTTGACGTGGTCACGTGTATATCGGTGGCAAAAAGAACACTCTCTGCAGCCCTAGAGAGAAAGCATATATATATATGATATGATAAGAAAAACCTTCGGTTCATTGATCTCTCGTTTTTTCTTTTCTTTTTGTTCTCTCTTACTTTTGTATTTTAAACTGTATATTTAGTTTAATTTTTAGGATTACTGTTAGAAAAGTGTACAGTTTGTTCTAAACGATTCTATATACTATTTGGTTATATACTTTACTAAATAGAATTGTGAATACAAAGTTGCGATATACATAAAAATAGTCTTAACTATGTGGTTAAAAGTTCTACCTAGCAACAGTTGAGCAACTATACTGTCCATTTTTACTATTGGCTAAGACATGTACTGAAACGAGGCTACCGTTCTATCAATGGTGGTCATGTGATTAGAGGGATGTTTAAAGGTTAGCGGTTTGGACTATACTGTAAGTCACTATTGAGAAAGCTTCGGCGAAACGCGTCTAGTGACACCACAGTGGGAATCGGAGGTATTTACTAAAGTACACAGTACTGTCACTAAGAACTCGATCCAAGTCTGTAATTGTTTGTTTTTTACAATTGCTTAATAAAAGTTACATTTTAATTGATTCACACTGGATGGGACGTTTGTCTTTCACAAAAAAAAAAAAAGGGAGACTTCTTGAGTTGACCGCTGTAGATTGCATTAACACGCCAAACTTTTTGATATTTTTGCTGATTGATAACCAACACCTATGTGAGTGAGATATAGGTGGGGTTTTTGTTATCATACATTGTGCTGATTTTTAAGGGTTGAGCACTGGTGTGTTATACATGCTGCTGCACCGGAGATCTCTTTGTTTTTATATATATATATATATATATATATATATATATATATATATATATATATATATATATATATATATATATCAGAAAAGAGAGAGAACAGCACTCCTGGGATAGAACAAAAGCTAGAATAACTTCCATGCCTGTTCATTTCAATTGAAACTCAGGGTGCACGGTCTTTTAGCACACGTTGATGCCTTTCCACAGAGAAAAAATATCCTGTAGCATATCAGTCTGATTCTGCCCAATGACAGTCCAGCGCCGAAATACCAGGCAATTCCTCTCTGAACAAGAGAAACAACAACCCCAGACGATCGTTTCGGCCTATTGTGGGCCTCGTCAGTGAGGTGCAGTTGTATCTCTCTAAGGGCATGTGTGCAAGGACTCCACGTCTGGTTTCCCTCATTACTCTTAAGAGTAATTTGCATAAATATCAGAAAAGAGAGAGAACAGCACCCCTGAGATAGAACAAAAGCTAGAATAACTTCCATGCCTGTTCATTTCAATTGCAACTCAGGGTGCACATTCTTTTAGCACACGTTGATGCCTTTCCACAGAGAAAAAAATATCCTGTAGCATATCAGTCTGATCCTGCCCAATGACAGTCCAGCACCGAAATACCAGGCAATTCCTCTCTGAACAAGAGAAACAGCAACCCCAGACTATCGTTTCGTAATTCTTTTAGTAGAAAAATAATCATATATGCATATATACAAAATAAAATCATAATAACAAATGCAAACAAAATATCTCTTGTTGCAAATATTGACCACATTTTTGTCATCAGAAAAAAATCAAAATGCAAACATTAAACTTAAATAATCATACAAAATAAAATTAAACATATTTCAAATACAAACAAAAACAAACTGGAGGGGAAAAAAAAAAAACTAAATAATCCAATCCTTCCACTTCTTTGTCTTCCAGATGCCTTCAGAATATAATTCCCCATAACGCCTCCTATCAAAAGAAAAATACAAAAACAACTTCCCACGGATCATACCCACACAATTACCTACAGTAACTACCTCTTTCTTAAAAATCAAAATATTACGCACATCCCACAACACCTCCTTCACACAACATGCCAACAACCATATCAATCTTGCTTTCTCCTTTTCCACACCACTTCCACACAAACCATACATCATCATATTAAAAGTAAAAAACTGCACTCCAGTCAAACCCTTAATCATCCTTTTCAAACTTCTCCAAACATCCCTAGCATACTCACAATTCCAAAACAAATTAATAACACTCTCGCTTTGAAAACAACCATCTCTAGGACACACTTCTGAAGCAACTAAACGACGCATTCTCTGAAAATCCCTTGTTGGCAAACACTTATGCACACTCATCCAACTAATATCTTTCTGCCTATTCATCAAATACTTATTACACACATTTTTCCATACCAACACACATTCATTTTCATTCAAACCCCCAATCTACTCAAGACCTTCCTTCTTCTCCAACATTTTCAACACCATTCTGTTTGCACACCACATCTCCCTACTAACATTCTCCAAACCATATTTTTTAATCCAACATTCCACCCTTACATAAAACCACAGAACAGCAAAACATACCGGTTTCTTTCTATCAATCTCAAATAAACCATATTGTCTTAAAACATTTCCACAAGCATACTTTACCATACAACCAGCCATGCTATGCTTACCACTCAGAACCACACACCTACTAACATATTTCACAGCCAAAAATCTCTCCACATTTGGAAAACCCTTACCACCAACATTCTTACTCTTAACAACAAGATCTCTTTTCAAACGCTCCATACCAGAACTCCAGAAAAAAGAAAACAACACTCTTAAAATTCTCCGAAAAATCCTCTCAGGTGGCGGAAAAACTAACGCCAAATATAACATAATAGGGATCAAAACCGATTTAATAACTAACATTTTTCCTTCCAAAGATAAAGTCCTTAACCCCTTAATGACCGGACCATTTTTCAATTTTCTTACCCTTAATGACAATGGCTATTTTTAAATTTCTGCAGTGTTTGTGTTTAGCTGTAATTTTCCACTTACTCATTTACTGTACCCACACATATTATATACTGTTTTTCTCGCCATTAAATGGACTTTCTAAAGATACCATGATTTTCATAATATCTTATAATTTACTATAAACAAAATACAAAATATGAGGAAAAAAATGGAAAAAAACACACTTTTTCTAACTTTGACCCCCAAAATCTGTTACATATCTACAACCACCAAAAAACACCCATTCTAAATAGTTTCTAAATTTTGTCCTGAGTTTAGAAATACCCAATGTTTACATGTTCTTTTTTTTTTTTGCAAGTTATAGGGCAAAAAATACAAGTAGCACTTTGCTATTTCCAAACCCCTTTTTTTCAAAATTAGCGCTAGTTACATTGGAACATTGATATCTTTCAAGAATCCCTGAATATCCCTTGACAAGTATATATTTTTATTTAGAAGACATTCCAAAGTATTGATCTAGGCCCATTTTAGTATATTTCATGCCACCATTTCACCGCCAAATGCGATCAAATAAAAAAAATTGTTGACTTTTTCACAATTTTTTTCACAAACTTTAGGATTCTCGCTGAATTTATTTACAAACATCTTGTGCAATTATGGCATAAATGGTTGTAAATGCTTCTCTGGGATCCCCTTTGTTCAGAAATAGCAGACATATATGGCTTTGGTGTTGCTTTTTGGTAATAATAAGGCCGTTAAATGCTGCTGCGCACCACACTTGTAATATGCCCAGCAGTTAAGGGGTTAATTAGGTAGCTTGTAGGGTTAATTTTTATCTTTAGTGTAGAGATCAGCCTCCCACCTGACACATCCCACCCCCTGATCCCCCCCTGACCTCCCTCAAACAGCACTCTTCCCTCCCCCACCTCACAATTGTCACCGCCATCTTAAGTACTGGCAGAAAGTCTGCCAGTACTGAAATAAAAATCATTTATTATTTTTTTTTATTTTTTTTTCATACTGTCTGCAGTCTGCATCCCCCCTTACCCCACAACCTCCCTGATCCTCCCATACATCTCTCTAACCCTCCCCCTCTACCTATTTGCCGCCATCTTGGGTACTGGCAGCTGTCTGCCAGTACCCAATTTGCCCCCAAAAATAGTTTTTTTTTTTTAACTTTTTTAGATTAAAAATTTGTTTTCTGTAGTGTAGCTGCCCCCCCTTAAAACATCTACATCCCTCCCCTCCCAGATCACTTACTAAACAAGAAGATCCCCATGCATCTGCATTGATTTTTTTTTTCATTTTGATCCGGTATATTTTGCATGCGCGCGCACCCGCCCCCCCTGACGGCAACCGCCGATATGGACAATATTGATCGTGAGTGAGACAGACAAATATGGAGCATATCCTTACCGCTCCTCAAACAAGATGCTCCCACCCACCAACGAATTAAGGATCGCCATAGTCCAATGCAGAGAGGGCCACTAAGTGGCCCTCTCTGCATCGGTGGGTAAAATAAGGGATTGCAGTGATGCCTCAATATTCAGGCATCACTACAATCCCTTGTAAGCAGCTGGAAGCGATCATGATCGCTTCCAGCGCTTCTAACAACAGAGGACATACCAGGTACGTCAATTGTCATTAAGGGAATGTTTTTCCATGACATACCTGGTAAGTCCTCTGTCATTAAGGGGTTAAAGACCAAAACTGAAGTTTTCTACTCACTTTATCAAAAACATTCTCCCAACTTTCCAAGCCTTTCAAATCCACATCAAATTTCACACCCAACACCTCAATTGCACCTTCAGTCACAGGCCAACCACAGGAATCAATCTCCCTATCATTACCAAAAACTTTAACTTTACACTTATTCCAATTAACTCTGAAACCACTTGCCATACAAAAACATTCAACTAAAGTTTTCACCCTCCTCAAACCAGACTGAGTCTCACATACCACACTCACATCATCCATATACCCAATCACTTTTAAACACCTTCCATTACTACCAGGAACATTCACACCTCTAACTAATTTATCCTTCCTCAAACTAGTTAATAATGGCTCAATGACACATACAAATAACACAGGAGACAAAGGACATCCTTGATGCACTCCAGATTTAACACAAAATTCCTCAGTCAAAAAACCATTAACCTGGACTTGACTCACAATATCACTATACAAACATTTAAACCATCCAATAATCTTACCAGAAAAACCTAAACGTTCTAGAACATGAAACATAAAATCATGCACTACCCTATCATACGCTTTTTCAAAATCCACAATCGCAACAGCAACAGACCTCATCCTCTCCCTCACATACCACAGTACATCACGTAGTAACAACAAACTTTCAGAAATCTGACGCCCAGGAACAGCACACACTTGCTCTTCACCCACAACCTTAGCAATCACTCCACGCATTCTATTTGCCAACACCTTTGCAATAACCTTATAGTCAACATTCAACAACGTAATCGGCCTCCAATTCCTCAAATCTCTCTTATCACCCTTTTTAAATAACAACACAATCAAACCTTTCCTCATTGAAACAGGCAAAACGTTCATTCTAAAAACAAACTTACAAACATCAAACATATCCACCCCAATCAGATTCCAAAAACAAGTATAAAATTCAACAGGCAAACCATCACAACCAAGTACCTTCCCATTCTTAAAACTCCTAACAACCTCTGCAATCTCATCCAAACTTAGATCCCTTTCTAACAAATCATTATCATATTTTTCCAACTTAACCTCAATGTTTTCCAACAACTCATTTTCCAATAAAACATCTCTTGTTTTTACTTTATACAGCTCACTGTAAAACTCATGAACTTCACGCAAAACACCATCCGTACCATTAACTTCACACTCAACCTTATCAAAAACACTAACAAAACCAGTCTTTCCTTCAAAAGCTTTCTTAAAAAAATATTTACTACAAGACTCATCCTTTTCCATTTTCTCCAATCTTGCCATAAAAACAATTTTCTTTCCTTTTTCATACATACGCTTTTTAATTATCTTTCTTGCTTCAGCAATTTCCTCATGCACATCAATACCACAATTTCTCAATTCATACAAATACAACAACCTCAGATACCATTTATCATACAACTCCCTTTCCATTCTAGCTTTCTCACAGCCTTTCTTAATAAAAAAACTCTTTATTTCCACCTTCAACCATTCCCACCACATAAGCACATTACTAAAATCACATTTTCTTTCACACCACCTTTCATACATCCAAACAAACTGACGCTTAAACTTCTCATCTTCTTTTTTTTTTTAAATAATTTTTATTGAAAGTTTGAAAAAAGTGTTACATACAGAACTCATCGATAGACATTGATAACATGATAACCGCAAAGCACACCTTAGTAAGGTATTAGCAAAATCTCATAGAGAGGTAACGGCTCTGAGTATAGAGTCAGAGCCCCTCCACAGAATTGTATGCATTATAACCACAATGTGATAAAAGAAGGTTTAGTTAAACAATTGTTTTAAAGAAAATCCCGTACACTAAGCAAGGGATAAATCCAGACAGACTATAATCTTCAGGATGTGAGCGGTCAAACAGTTAAGTAGATATGTAACCAAACAATAAAACATTTAAACAGTGAGATCTTAGAACATAGAAATGGTTTGTCTATTGAGTAATAAAATAATCTATGTACCAGTGTACCAGCCGTTGAGAAAGAAAAAAGAAAAAGGGGGGTTACCTTGATTTGGATAGATGCACTCGTTTAAGGGTCAGCTAGGTTAAAAGGTAGGGGGACCATCTGTACCCTGAGACTCAAGTTAGGGGTGCAAATAAAATTACAAGGTTGTAAGGAAGGGTTGAGGAGATAGAGGATAGTATATGTGCCATTGCTTATCACCTAATACTATACTAGGTGTGTGTTTAAATACTCTTCCCATAAGAAAGTGATAGAGTGGTAATCGTCAAGTCGGTTTGTATGTCCGTAGTGATATTTTTCTAACCGTAAGTGATGTGTTACTGTTTCTCTCCAAGTCTTGATTTTGGGAAGATCTGTCTTTTTCCAATTTAGCGGTATTAATTTTTTTGCGGAATTGATCATTAGGGTTAATAATGCTAGCCTAAACTTGCATTTGATCCTTGGGAAATGGTTAAACAAATATGTTCAGTGTGTGTATGGTAGTGGAACTGTTATGATTGATTCGATTTCTGTTTTGATTGATTCCCAATATTTCCTCACTATTCGGCATTGCCACCATATGTGGAACATGGTGCCCATTTCTTCACAACCTCTCCAGCATGTCGCTGGGGCGGTAGGAAAAAGCCGGTATAATATCATAGGGGTGTAGTACCATCTACACAACAATTTCATATTCATTTCTAATGTGGATATAGAGAACGAGGATCTGCTCATATGCATAAAGATATCTAGCCATGTTTTTGGAGTTAGAGTTTCCCTCACTTCTGCTTCCCATTTCGCAACATAGGAGGGCAAAGTATTTAAATATGTAGTAGAAATCTGTTTATAAGTAAGCGAGAGAATACCTTTGTTGGGGTGTTCTGTTCTGCACAGAGTTTCAAAAGGGGTAAGGGTACGTGTGAAATGGGTCTTGAAAGGGTATGTTGTGAGGTAGTGTATTACCTGTGAGTAGGTTAGCCAGTTCGAGAATATATCTCCACAACTAGAGGTAACTTCTGCCTGAGTTTTAACTTTCCCATCTTGGAAAAAGATATATGTGGGTAGGGACTCTTGAATTCCTGTGCTTTCAGTGTCATGTGGTTTGAATTGTACTGGGCAGGATGAGTTTCCCACGAGTGGAGTGAGGGGTGAATACGTTGTAGATATATGCTTATGCTTCGTTATAATCTTATCCCACATTTTATAAGTTTCTCTTGTGGAGGTAGGAGTTGTGCGCTGTAAGGTTCTCTTATTGGCTGGAAGCCAACATTGGCCACTGAGTGTGGTGTCATTAGTTAAGTGGTGTTCTAATAAAACCCATTCTTTATTGGGAGCATGTTTGCACCAGTCTACTATTCTAGTTAGAAAAGTAGCTTGTCTATATTGTTGCAGATTCGGGGCACCTAGACCTCCCAGGTCTTTAGGGCGGTATATTGTGGCTGTCGCGATGCGTGGTCTCTTATGGGACCAGATAAAAGAGTTTAATGTTTTTTGAAGCTGAAATATCATGCGGTCGGGAAGGGGTATCGGTAATGTCTGCATGAGATACAATATTTTGGGCAAAATTATCATTTTAATCGCGTTTAGTTTACCTAACCAGGAGATAAATTTATTATTCCAGTCCCTAAGTAGGGAGTCAATTTGTAATGAGATCGCTTTATAATTTAATGTTAGTGTTTCTTGGATGAATGGGGAAATATGCACTCCTAGGTATTTAATTGCTTTTTCCTGGTTTCTGAAGTCAAATTGTTGGTGTATGTTTTGTATGGTCCTGAATGAAAGGTGTACGCTTAATAGTTCCGACTTTGCAACGTTTACTTTAAAATTTGAATAAAGTCCGTAAATGTGTAATGTTTGCATTAACGTAGGGATGGATGATTCGGGATTAGTGAGGGTAACTAATATGTCGTCCGCATAGAGTGTTATTTTATATTCCGTGTCGCCTATTTTATGGCCTGTGATGGCTGTATGATTTCTGACATAGGAAGCTAGTATTTCCATCGATAGAGCAAAGAGCAAAGGGGAGAGCGGGCAACCCTGTCTGGTTCCATTTGAGATTTGAAAAGTGTCCGAGATAGTATCATTTAATTTAATTCTAGCCTGTGGGGTGTTATATAGTGCAAATATCTTCCCTGTTAAGTCTTGGTCAAAACCAAACCTAAGGAGAGTTTCTCTCAGAAAAAGCCAATCTAACCTGTCAAAGGCTTTCTCCGCATCCATAGATATGAATGCGGAGGGAACCTCCCATTGATATGCATATTCCATAAGGGTTAATATTTTGGATGTATTATCCCTGGTCTCTCGAGTGGGGATAAAACCTGCCTGATTCATGTGGACAATAGAGGGAAGAAATCTATTGATTCGGGTTGCAAGGATCTTAGCATATAATTTGACATCTACATTAAGTAGAGAGATCGGCCTAAAGTTAGCTGGTGTGTTAGGTGGTTTGCCCGGTTTAGGTAATATAGTAATATGGGCTTCCAGCATTGATGGAGGAAATGGATTGGTTTCAGAGACCTCATTGAAAAGGAAGGTAAGGTGTGGAGATAGAATGTCAGAGAAAGTTTTGTAGTATCTAGCTGAGAGGCCATCGGGTCCTGGGCTTTTCCCATTAGGTAAAGATGTTATGGCTGACTGTAGCTCTTGCAATGAAATTGATTGTTTTAGATCATTTAATTGCTCTTGCGTGATTGTCGGGACTTGGCAAGCTGCAATATAGGAGGAAAGGCCTTGGATATGAGCCCCCTGGGGAGGTGCTTTTGTTATATTATAAAGGTCATTATAATATTCAAGAAAAGTGCGTATAATATCTTGTGTTGTGACTGCAGGTGATTTGGGGTGCGGGCGTTGTATTTCGTAGATATATGATTTGAACCGTTTTTTTTTTTTTAATGCGCGAGCCAAAAGTTTTCCCGCTCTATTGCTTTCATAATAGAATAAGCTATTTGTCTTTCTGCGTAGTGTCTGATATTCTATATCTAAGAAGTTGTCTAATGCCACTCGTGCTGATTGATATTCTTGAGCTGTATTAGTATCAGTTGGGTCTAGTTTTAATTTATGATCTAGTCGCAAAAGGGTTTCAGAGAGATCTTTATACTGCTGGCGTGCATGGCGCTGGACTTGGGTTTTCAATTTTATTAGTTCCCCCCGAATGACACATTTATGCGCTTCCCAAATCTTAAAGTGGTCTTTTATAGAATTAGTGTTAATCGTGAAGTATTCAGATATTAGGGAGGCTAGTTTGGTGACGCGAGTAGGGTCACTCAGGAGGGTTTCATCTAATTTCCATATATATGGCTCTGTTGGAATTTCAGGCCATGAAAATTTTAATTTGACCGCTGAATGGTCAGACCAAAATGTGGGGGAGATGTCGCAGCTGTGTATAAAGGGGAGGCTTTTTTGGTTTGTAAATATGTAGTCGAGTCTGCTATATGTTTTGTTCGGGTGTGAGAAAAATGTGTAGTCCCTTTTATCAGTATGTATTAGACGCCATGTGTCATATAGGGTTAAATCTTTTAGATTTTTCCACAAATATGTGGTAATTTTCTTTGAGACCGAAACATTGGGATTGGAACTGTCTTTTATTGGCTGAAGAGGGAGGTTGAAATCTCCAGCCAGAAACACCGGACCAGTTGCTAAATCCAGTATTTTCTTGAATGCATGTCCGCTATGTCTTGTTTAGATGGTAAATTATTCAGTAGAGATGCTGAAAGCTGTGTTTCTGGGAGTGGTTGCGATGTATTAGATTGAGAGTTAGCTTTAGGAGACTGCTCATTCCGACTCATCTCAACATGTGTGGTCTCTGGGTCAGATGCATGTAAAAAAGAAGTCATTGTGAGAGTTTTAATAGGGGTACTTTTGACCGATTTTTCTGTTCTGACAGTACGTCTTGCTGCCATTTCTGCTGCAAACACTATAAAAGTGAAGATATTGATGCACTATAGAGTGAAGAAGTATAACAGCGAGTCAACTGAACTGCAGTGAATGGATTCAATGTCACTTTAGGGGTACATAGGACCCACCGTGTGGCTGATTTAATGTCGTTATGAAGTTTGCTTTAAAGTCCATTTTGCTTTAATTTTAAACCCTGCGTGGTTAATAATTCCATTATTCTCTTGTCTTGCATATAAAGGGCCGCAATGTGCGAGATTTAAAGAGAGCTGTTACTGTCCGTTATGCGCACTGCGTGGGGTTCAATAAGTGTGATTCCTTGGTCTGTGTCCAATTTTAAGTACACTTCTCATTAGTGAGCCCTGTCAGCAAATTATATTGATATCTTTATCTGCCCCAGCTGTCTGTCATAGTACTGAAGGTTCCGGTAAGTTAATAAGTTACCGTGGGCCACGTGGTTATATGCATGCTCTCACCTCTCGTTCTTGTCGAGCAGTTGCACCTGGTTTCCAGAGAGCAGAGGTTCAGGCTGGTCCACCATGTCACTGGCCTTAGTGAGATCGTCCGATGGTTGTGCCTTATCCGATGGTCTGAGTTTGCTGGTGCAGACTTTGCCTCGGCAATAGTAGATCCGTAGCACTTCTGGTCTCGGCAATGGCGCAGCTTGTTAAGGAGCTTTAGAAAACTATCAGTAAATAAGCGATCGTTGCTCGCATTGCAGGCAAAGAGGGTTCAGTCTTGGCAGCAAAGGTTCACACAGCCATATTAATCTTCCATTAGTAGAAATAAGAGCATTATACCAGATTTCAGCTCTTAGTACAGGGCTCAGTTCACGGAGCTCCGGGTTTACACTGCTCTCATGGAAGCTTCCGGCTCCGCCCTCTAAACTTCTCATCTTCTAACAAATCCACATTCAGTTTCCAAACACCCTTACCATACTTGATCTTCAAATCACAATTCACCTTACACATCAAAAGGGCATGATCCGTAAAGGGCATCCACTTTAAAGAAAAATCATCAACACATAAAAATTTAGATAAAAAACAAAAATCAATTTGAGATTTTATCCCACCACTATCACTAAAGAAAGTAAAACCCTCCCCTGAAAAATGAAACAGACCCGAAGGCATCCTTCAAACCGAAAGATTTAAGCAAATCAAGTAAAAACTTCCCTGAGCTATCCACCCTACAATCACTCCCACCCTCTCTGTCCCCATTCTTAATAATACAATTAAAATCCCCAACCAAAAAAGTTGGCTCTGGACCCGGCAGAAAAAACTTTAAAGATTCAAAATTAAGCAAACGTTCTACCCTATTTGGAGAAGCATATACATTAAACAAACGAAAAACAGTCCCACAAAAACTAAAACTAACCAAAAGTACCCGACCTGGGACAATATGAACTACATTAAGGATAGAAAAACTAAACCCCTTAAACAAAATTCCCACCCCCCATTCCTATCAGAAGAGCAAGACCATACTTTAGGACCATATTCCCAGTCAGCACATTTAGGATGTTCAGAGAGACCACATTCCTGCAAACAAAAAATATTAGCAGAACATACAGATAATAATTTAAAAATTGCAGCTCTCCTTGCTATAGTTGTCATACACCTGACATTAAGGGAAGAAATGGTCAGAAACATCACAAAAATAAATTAAAGAAAAACAAAAAAAGAAATAACATCAGCACTTCTTCTTTCCTTTCTTTTTCTTAGGACTCAAAGGAGATCCTTTAAATCTGCCTCTGTGACATTCCGACCTCCTAGGTTCCCCCTTGCCAGCCTCATAACCAGTAACTTCAGCAAGTTGGTTCACATCTCTTTTATCTAGATAACCAACAGAAGAGGCATCAGAAAAGTCACCTATACACTACTGGCTTGAGTCAGAAGGAACGTCTTTAGTATAGACAGAAGGAAACTCTGAAATTAAAGAGTCAGCATCACTTGTAGTATCTGGATCTGCACCCTTAACTACTGGAAGATTCAAATCAGGACTCTCCCATCCATCAGAATCCGCATCTATTTTTCGCTTGGAGGCAGATTTTTTCCCTTCAGTGTCCATATCCTCCTCAGAACTAGAGGACACAACAGCAGACCAATCAATGTTCTCCCCTTCACCAAGAACAGCATCAGGAGCAGCATCACAAGATGACTCAGTGAAGGAAAAATTCTCTGTCCCAGGAACAGCAACAGTATCATCCACAGAATTGGGCAACAGGGCTTCAAGAACATCTGAAGCAGCTATCACCTTAGATGTAGCAAGATCCACTTCCTGAAGATGAGATTGGGCTTCCTCCACCTTCTCAGCCACAGGAACCACCACAGGAGCATCAGACACCTCTCCGACAGGGACCCCAAATGCAGATTTCTTGCACAAAAGAGGTAATATAGAGTTCAATGCCTCATCAGAGACCTCCTCCTCATTCACAGATTGCTCAACTGCAACTGAAGATGTTTTTTTTGCAACATCAGCATAGGAAGGCTTCACTCTATCAAGCCCCTGCAACATCATCAAAGGACACATCCTGCACAGATGACTTGAAGAACCACACAGGTCACAGGTCCGGCGTTTACTACAGTGGGCAACAAGATGATCCTCCTCACCACAATTTCGACATCTGGCACCTGGGCAATTTTCAGCAATGTGCCCAAACAGGTTGCAACTACGGCAAAAAAGAGGCATGTCATCATAGTATAGGAAACCTCTATTTCCACCAATGGCGAAAGTCTGTGGAGGGTGTTTCTTTCCACCAATACCTAATTCATCAGGCACAAACCTCACCCAGAACCTGCGCTTTCCATTGAAAGTCCCAAACTGATTCTTCAGCTTTCTACCTCCTTGAACATCATCAAAGTAGCGACAAAGAAACAGACGAATTTCCACATCAGTGACCCAAGGGTTGTACATATGTACTGTCACCGGGATTCTTCTCTCCCTCTGCATGCAGGCAACAAATTTCATGCCAACCAACTCTGGAGCAGCAGCCATATCAATAGTCCGTTGATAGCAGGTCTGTAAATAATGCTCATCGGTGAAAGCCACATCAAAAATCCCTCTTGAAGGGAATGACTGAACACAATGCAAACTTGCTCTTGGCATCCTCAAAACACCCTCCAAAACCACCTGCTGGACATGAGCCAAACCAATCTTCTCTCGAAAGTCCTCAGAAATCAACACCCGAAGTGTATGGGGAACATTTGGCACATTGGTAGCCATATTTGCCCTATTGCCTCTTTAGGCTGGATTTCAGAGCGCCCCCCCAAAAGCAGCATGTGGCTGAAGTCCAGGGACGATGCCACAAGGCCGAGGGGACGGCCCTACTACCCAGTTGCTCTACGCCTAAGGAGTAGCCACCCCCCCAATAGCAGCAGGAGCCCAAACCCCAAAGGGAAAGGACCCCAGGCCGAAGGAGCAGGTCTCCAGGCAGCAAACCAAGACCAAGCACAGAAAACTGCACTTGATCCAAGCCAAAGGCCCGAGAAGCAACCTCAGCTGATCATTTCGGCCTATTGTGGGCCTCGTCAGTGAGGTGCAGTTGTATCTCTCTAAGGGCATGTGTGCAAGGACTCCACGTCTGGTTTCCCTCATTACTCTTAGGGAGACCCAAGAGTAATTTGCATAAATATCAGAAAAGAGAGAGAACAGCACCCCTGAGATAGAACAAAAGCTAGAATAACTTCCATTCCTGTTCATTTCAATTGCAACTTAGGGTGCACATTCTTTTAGCACACGTTGATGCCTTTCCACAGAGAAAAAAATATCCTGTAGCATATCAGTCTGATCCTGCCCAATGACAGTCCAGCACCGAAATACCAGGCAATTCCTCTCTGAACAAGAGAAACAGCAACCCCAGACTATCGTTTCGGCCTTCTATGGGCCTCGTTAGTGAGGTGCAGTTGTATCTCTCTAAGGGCATGTGTGCACGGAGTCCACGTCTGGTTTCCCCCATTACTCTTAGGGAGACCCAAGAGTAATTTGCATAAATATCAATATATATATATATAAATATATATATATATATATATATATATATATATATATATATATATATATATATGAGAGATAAGGGATTAGTAATAAGCGCTGTCTAAAAAAAACCAAATGGGTGAGGTATGGTATTCCTTGGAGCTGCTATATTCTAAAGGGGTGTACTTGAAACCACTAACAGGTAAGGTAAAGAAATGAAATAGAAAGGTATAAGAATTAGCGCTAAAGGACCTGAAAATAGTGATCTCAGTAAAATTTACTGGTATGGCTTCTAAAATCCCAAGGATTTTTTGTGGTGAATAGGATATAATTCAGTTTATATTCCAGTTTAGAAGTGTTGGGCTCAATTAACACTGACTGCAGTCACTTTTTTTTTTTTAAAGCAGTGCTGATGTGCTGAGTCCTATTGCTAAAAACAATGTTTTATTAAGTATGTATAAAAACACAGTAAAAAACTGTAAAAAAATGCTCATGAATATTTAAATATTTAGAAAAAACATACATAAGCTGCAGCTAATAGTTTATAAATATCCCCCAGTATCAATTAATCACTCTAAGACTATATTAAATATATTAAATATCCATTTTTAAACTAAAAGCATCCCCCAGTATCAATTAACCACTCTAAGACTATATTAAATATATTAAATATCCCTTTTTAAACTTAAGGAATTTTCAATCATATGAATTCTCTCCCCCTTTTAAATGAATTTCCAATCATTTTTATAATACCCCACAATAAATGTTTTTAACTTATTTTTGTTACTCTGTCCATTACACTGATCTGGCATCTGACTGTTACATACTTTATACGAGTTAGTTTCAGTCAGAAAGCCAAACCTAGAGAAAACAGTTGCAATTACTTTGTTTTATGTATGTTTTTTCTAAATATTTAAATATTCATGAGGATTTTTTTACTGTTTTAACTGTGTTTTTATACATACTTAATAAAACATTGTTTTTAGCAATAGGACTCAGCACATCAGCACTGCTTTCAAAAAGAACTGACTGCAGTCAGTGTTAATTGAGCCCAACACTTCTAAACTGGAATATAAACCGAATTATATCCTATTCAACACAAAAATTCATTGTTGTGATTTTAGAAGCCAGTACCATACCAGTAAATTTTACTGAGATCACTATTTTCAGGTCCTTTAGCGCTAATTCTATATCTTTCTATTTTATATATATATATATATATATATATATATTTATATGTGTAGCAAATGCATATATACTAGACATGTGTATTTATACTATAGCCCTTTGCTATACACCTTGTTATATACCTTTAACCCTTAGAATTTTTTATAATACTTATGTTAATCATTTTATTAGATAGTGTATATATGAGTGCTACACTTTATTTTAATGTATTTAAGTTGTATTTAATGTAACTTTTTATTTAGCACATAACAAACAGAATAGCCAAATCAGGCTTCACTTGTAAATGGATGAATACTGTGCATTTTTATATGTAACTTTTTATTTAGTCCTAACCCTTTAGTCTTAAGTCACGCTAAATCGAGAAGTGCAAAATATTTTAATGCTATGTGTGCACTAACATTAGCTCCACACTTGTAACCCAGTCCTAAATGTATAATATAATTGTTACAGATGGCAAGAATGTAGAGGTTTTGTAGTAGAAGAGTATAATCATTAGTGTCAAAGGAAAAAAGACAGGTCTAGTAATCTGAGTAGTGGTCTTGGTCTTTTTCTGCATGAAAGACATTTATAACTTTTCTAAGAGCTGTTTCAGCATGGTCTGACGAGTCTAGAGGAGAAGAAAATTATATGTCTGATTAAGTGCAAATCTTGACAGGTAAAAATCATTCACTGTGTCAACCCACTGTAGCTTTCATTTTTACAGTTACTTTCATAAAGGAATCATTCATCTTCATGGTCAAGTTAAGTATCCTTTACATTTACCCATGTTGTATTCCGGTTTTGAAGAGTAAACTTCAGAACAAGAATAGGAAGCAGCTATATAGGCTTTGGTTGATGGCAAGGGTTGATTGGTGACTTTTTTTTTTTTTTTTTTAAGACCAGATGCAGTTGCATCATTAGATGCTTAAAATGTATGATTAGAACTTTGGGGATGTTTAGGGAAATATGATCTAGGGCTAGATTACAAGTGGAGCGCTAACTGTTGCACACATGTGATAAGGGGTATATTGAGGCTCTTTGCTCATGTTGGAAGCAGATTGCAATTGAATTTAATGCACGTCAGGTTAGCATGATTTCACAGCTCTGGTTAGCTGTTTTGTGAGACACAATGTACAGTTACACTCATAATAACACTTTCTGATAAAAATTATTAAAAACATACGCCTAGATTTAGAGTTTTGCGTTAGAAGGGGTGCGTTAGCTACGCGTCTTTTTTTCCCAATGCACGTTGTTTTAACGCGGGTATTTAGAGTTTAAAAACAACCTTCTAACGCGACTCCTAACACGTCTATTTCATACGCGTAATCACGCCCGCGTTAGACAGTCTCCCATAGAGATCAATGGCAAATCAAACACGCTTTTTTCACCTAACACTCGATCTCGCAAGAAATACGCACTGCTCGGTCATATGACGTATACCACATAATGCACAACAAAAACACACTGAAAATGTCATAACAACAACCACAAAACATAGCACACACGCATTACACATTCATAAGCGGGGGAAAAAAATTGCACTAAACGAGGAATACGCATATACCTTACGATACGTAAATATGGAAAATAACAACAAGGAAAAATAAATGCACACTCATACACAAGCAAAATACTCGCATTCAACATTACAAAATATTAGGACAAACATACATATACAACACTTCACAAATACGACACCATCACCAATTAACATTTACAGATAATACTATTGGACAATGGTATAGAAAATTATCACTATGACATCATCGCATTCTACACATTCCACAAATACTAACTCAAAATTAGCATGCGCAAATTCACACAACTAATACACATTGCACGCATACTAATTTCTAACAAAGCACACCTGAACACAATTTACAAGGCAAACAGGTACATCATTAAACATTTACATAGGCGACTTTGGATCCGGTGTGCGGAGGGAAGGAGCAAACAGGGGGAAGTTTACCCTTCCCCCTCAATGCTGTAACCTTAGCCCAGGACTGGGCTCGAATCTGGGGAAAGGATTCGTTGGCTGGAAAGTGGAAACTGGCAAAATGATTTACGAAGGAGACAGTGTGTAATCTAACGTTTGTCTTGGACGATACAACGTCTGCTAGAGATACACCTAAGGCTTGTGGAAACCTGGAAGCTGACTCCGGCTCTTGCTAAAATACCTGGAATACCAGAACTTTATACAGTGCGAGTAACACTGCTGGAAGGGAAGAATGAGAACCTCAGAAAGGGGTCTGTCATACAATCACTGTGGGTGAAGGAGTTCCCCCTTAGGAAAGAAGACGGCTGTGGAGCTAGCTGATCGCTCGGATGTTTGGCTGGTTGTGGGGCTTCCCCTTTGGTTGGAAGAGACAGCTTGGGAGAAGATCAATCTCACCTGGATGTTGGAGTGGATTGGCTGTGAGGTGTCCTAGACGTATGCAGTCCGTGGCCGGTGCGGTATCTCCTTGACTCTCCCCTCCATATCTTGCTTGGGAGCTGGCCCCGGGAGCGGTGTGTGGTCCCAGACAGGGGAAAGAGGTTGTGCTGCTGTCGTCATCATCGACAGCCGTCTTTCCGGTCCTAACTCAGCAGGCAATACAGTGTTTGGCGTGTCTCGCCTATCACCGGGAGTGAGCAGAGTAAACGGCTCATTGGAACCAGAGGCAGACAGCAACAAGATAGACACTAAGAGGTATGTTAAAGCCTGCACTGTGTAACTGTGACATAGACATACCGGACTAGGGCACTGTTGAGACTGTTGGGATTGTCGACTTAAAAGCTGTGGAGGATGGACAAAAAAATAATAATATATATATATATATATATATATATATATATATATATATATATATATATATGTTTTGCTTTACCCATGGTGACATTTAAGTGAATAATTACCTCTGAGGAAGAAATAAGAGGGATAGTGGGTAAGAGAAGAGGACTGACCTAAATACTTAACAAAGAATATACAAACAAAGCAGGTAAAAACCAAGCTTGGGATAATTTAAGACTCTGGCCTTTAATCTGCGGACAGCTATAGATCAGAACAGGAATAACCGGCAGATAAGATCTTACAAAATCTGCAATATTATCTTCAGGAGACGTTTGAAAGTGGATGAGATAATAACTTTGTATTGCCTCTTTTGCTGGAAATATCTCCCTTTTTGGGGGGGTGGGGGTTTGGAACTACGTTTAAGATTATTTTTGTTTTTCTCTTTTTTTTTGCTGTGGTGATAAGAGTGATAATTTGGTTAAAGTTAGCCAGATTTAGAAAACAACTCCTACATTAACCCTAGATCAATAAATATCCCTATTTGCTAGGCAGAGGCTGGTTATACTATTGACACTAATTAATAGCACATAAATCACTATTGAAATTGTTTAAAATATAATACAAACACAAAAAAAAAAGGGGGAGAGGGAGGGTAGGGGGCTATATACACACAGATAATTCACGAGTGAAGTGGATCCCTGTTTTTGTCATTTATTCCACTATTTTTTTTTTCTTTTCTTTTTTTTTTTTCCTTTGCACATGTAATTGGCACTAATAACGTTTTATATTAAGAGAGTAAGTGTGATACACTCATACATGGAGAAATTTGTAACACAGGCAAAGAGCAAATCACCGGCAATGACGGCCAGGAATAGGGATAAGAAAGGTAAAGGAAGTAGTGAAGCTATAGTTGAAATAAATAATGAGGGCTTCAACCAAATAGACACTCAGACATTGATTAACAATATATCAGAGATCTTCATTCCTCAATTTGAGCAGGTCAAAGCAGAAATTTCAGGGTTAGCAACTGAAGTTAGACAATTTGAGGGAGACCGACCGAGGCAGAGCAAAGGATCTCTGATATCGAAGATAGCAATATTATAAATTAGACTAAAATAACCAAAATGGAGCAAAGCATAAGAGAGTTGCAGGCTAAAGTAGATGATTCAGAAAATAGAGCCAGACGGAATAATATTAAAATAATAGGTGTGTCTGAAAAAACACAATATAAAGATTTAAACAAATTTGTATCTATCATTCTCCCTGAGATACTAGAAATTCCTGCTAACGAATTACCATTTTTGATTGAGAGAAGTCATAGGATAGGACCGATAAGGGAAGATAGAAGTAATGAGAGACCAAGACCTATAATTGCTCGATTCCTTAACTTCCAGGATAAATTAAAAATGCTCCATTTTTATAGGAAAAAGAAAGAAGTAACTATTGAAGACAAAAATTATTTGATTTTCCAAGATTATTCTGTAGAAGTATCTAACAAACGAAGAGAGATGCACCAATATGCACCCAATTAATAAACAGAGGATTGAATGCCACTTTAATATATCCCGCTAGGATACGCATACAAGATACAAAGGGAATCAAAATGTTAGAAAATGTCAATGACGCTGAATTATATATGAAGGAGTTTAAATAAATAAATGTTTATTGATTATAAGCTGTTCTGGCTATACTGGTTGTACAGTATTAGCTACAGAGAATTGTTTTTTTTTTTTAAGAAAGATGTTTCCACTTGTCCTTACACCAAGTATAATTGTTTTTTTAATTTTAAAATCGTTGTGGTGGTTATTTTTTTATTTTTTTATTTATTATCCTCCTCTTCTGTCTATAGGTTAGACATGTGTGTTTTTTTCCCCCTCCTGTATAATACATGACAGGTATAATTAAAATTACCTCATGGAACATAGGTGGAATTACTTCTCCATTAAAAAGGAAGGCAATACTTAAACAACTCAAAATGATAGGAACGGATATAGCACTAATACAGGAAACCCACTTAAAAAAAGAGGAGTTGGAAAAATTAAAAACCAATTGGGTGGGTACGGTATTTGGAACTCTGTGTAAAAGTAGAAAGAGAGGAGTAGCTATCCTTATAAGGAAAAGTTTAGACTATAAAATGAAAACCTGTTTTTTGGATACAAATGAGAGATATATACTCTTAAAAATTGAACTTATGGGGAAAAAAATTACAATTTGTAACATATATGGGCCAAATGAACAGTCCCCTAAATTTTGGTTAGATCTACAAGCACATTTACTGACAGAGACAGAGGGCACACTTATACTGGGTGGAGATTTCAATATGGTTTGCCAAATACCAATAGATAGATTTAGAACTGGAGAAGTCTCTAAAAAAGAAGAGATAAACTTGAATCTAAACTTCTTAAGAAATTTATGAATAATTTAAATATTAAAGATATATGGAGGGAAAATAATCCAGTAAGTAAAGATTATACCTGTGTCTCAAAGACTCATAAAACTTTTTCTAGGCTAGATATGTTTTTAGTTTTGGAAAAATTGTTTGACATTGAGGCAGAAGCTACAATTAGAGACATAACCTTGTCAGATCATGCTCCAATAACCTTAAGATTAAAGATAAATATCCACAATCCTATAATTAAAAGATTTCGGTTTCCAACTTATTTACTGGAAAATATGAAGTTTAAGACATTTTTAGTTACAAAATGGCAGGACTATGCTCGCAATAATTTTGAATATGCTAATAGGCCTGAAATCTATTGGGAGGCATCTAAAACGGTAATAAGAGGAGAAATCATAGCATACTTAAGTGTGATTAAAAAAAAAACAGAAAATAAGAGAGAAAGAAATCATAAGAAGGCTCATATCAGCATATAATAGAGTTTTGGGTAAACCATCAATAGTTAATTGGAAGAAATATGGGGAGGCAAAAGAAGCAAGAGATCTATGGTTATTAAACTATACTACACAACAAGAGATTAAGGACAGTTCAAAATATTTTAGGTATGGGAATAAGTCTGGTAAAATCCTGGCGAAACTAGTCAACAAATCTAGGGGGCATAATTTTATTGGTACTTTAAATAAAGAAGGACAAGTGTTGAATAAAACAGAGGATATTATGAAAGCATTAGAAGAATATTACCAAAAGGTATATAGTGCCGAAAATTTAAATTTGGATAATAAGGAAAAATTTTGGTCAAACATAAAACTCCCAATGGTAGATAGAGATGAAATGAACAAAATAATAGAACCCATCACGGAGAGGGAGATTGAAAAGATGATAAAAAACTTAAAGAATAACAAATCGCCTGGCCCAGACCTATTGCCTAATGAGTATTATAAAATTTTATCAGAGCAGATAGTACCCACTCTTAAAGCTCTTTTTAACTCCTATCTCTGGCCTAGATTTGGAGTTCGGCGGTAGCCGTCAAAACCAGCGTTAGAGGCTCCTAACGCTGGTTTTGGCCGCCCGCTGGTATTTGGAGTCAGTGATTAAAGGGTCTAACGCTCACTTTTCAGCCGCGACTTTTCCATACCGCAGATCCCCCTACGCCATTTGCGTAGCCTATCTTTTCAATGGGATCTTTCTAACGCTGGTATTTAGAGTCGTTTCTGAAGTGAGCGTTAGAGCTCTAACGACAAGATTCCAGCCGCCTGAAAATAGCAGGAGTTAAGAGCTTTCTGGCTAACACCGGTTCATAAAGCTCTTAACTACTGTACCCTAAAGTACACTAACACCCATAAACTACCTATGTACCCCTAAACCGAGGTCCCCCCACATCGCCGCCACTCGATTTAAATTTTTAACCCCTAATCTGCCGACCGCCACCTACGTTATACTTATGTACCCCTAATCTGCTGCCCCTAACCCCGCCGACCCCTATATTATATTTCTTAACCCCTAACTTGCCCCCCACAACGTCGCCGCCAGCTACTTAAAATAATTAACCCCTAATCTTCCGAACGCAAATCGCCGCCACCTACGTTATCCCTATGTACCCCTAATCTGCTGCCCCTAACATCGCCGACCCCTATATTATATTTATTAACCCCTAATCTGCCCCCTCAACGTCGCCGACACCTGCCTACACTTATTAACCCCTAATCTGCCGAGCGGACCTGAGCGCTACTATAATAAAGTTATTAACCCCTAACCCGCCTCACTAACCCTATCATAAATAGTATTAACCCCTAATCTGCCCTCCCTAACATCGCCGACACCTAACTTCAATTATTAACCCCTAATCTGCCGACCGGAGCTCACCGCTATTCTAATAAATGTATTAACCCCTAAAGCTAAGTCTAACCCTAACACTAACACCCCCCTAAGTTAAATATAATTTTTATCTAACAAAATAAATTAACTCTTATTAAATAAATGATTCCTATTTAAAGCTAAATACTTACCTGTAAAATAAACCCTAATATAGCTACAATATAAATTATAATTATATTATAGCTATTTTAGGATTAATATTTATTTTACAGGCAACTTTGTAATTATTTTAACCAGGTACAATAGCTATTAAATAGTTAAGAACTATTTAATAGTTACCTAGTTAAAATAATAACAAATTTACCTGTAAAATAAATCCTAACCTAAGATATAATTAAACCTAACACTACCCTATCAATAAAATAATTAAATAAACTACCTACAATTACCTACAATTAACCTAACACTACACTATCAATAAATTAATTAAACACAATTCCTACAAATAAATACAATTAAATAAACTAGCTAAAGTACAAAAAATAAAAAAGAACTAAGTTACAGAAAATAAAAAAATATTTACAAACATAATAAAAATATTACAACAATTTTAAACTAATTACACCTACTCTAAGCCCCCTAATAAAACAACAAAGCCCCCCAAAATAAAAAATTCCCTACCCTATTCTAAATTAAAAAAGTTACAAGCTCTTTTACCTTACCAGCCCTAAACAGGGCCCTTTGCGGGGCATGCCCCAAGAAGTTCAGCTCTTTTGCCTGTAAAAGAATAAATACAATACCCCCCCCCCCAACATTACAACCCACCACCCACATACCCCTAATCTAACCCAAACCCCCCTTAAATAAACCTAACACTAAGCCCCTGAAGATCTTCCTACCTTGTCTTCACCATACCAGGTTCACCGATCCGTCCTGAAGAGCTCCTCCGATGTCCTGATCCAAGCCCAAGCGGGGGCTGAAGAGGTCCATGATCCGGTCAAAGTCTTCATCCAAGCGGGGCAGAAGAGGATCTTCCATCCGATTGAAGTCATCATCCAGGCGGCATCTTCTATGGTCTTCCATCCGGAGCGAAGCGGCAGGATCCTGAAGACCTCCAGCGCGGAACATCCATCCGGACCGACGACTGAACGACGAATGACTGTTCCTTTAAGGGACGTCATCCAAGATGGCGTCCCTCGAATTCCGATTGGCTGATAGGATTCTATCAGCCAATCGGAATTAAGGTAGGAATTTTCTGATTGGCTGATGGAATCAGCCAATCAGAATCAAGTTCAATCCGATTGGCTGATCCAATCAGCCAATCAGATTGAGCTCGCATTCTATTGGCTGTTCCGATCAGCTTAGAGTAGGTGTAATTAGTTTAAAATTGTTGTAATATTTTTATTATGTTTGTAAATATTTTTTTATTTTCTGTAACTTAGTTCTTTTTTATTTTTTGTACTTTAGCTAGTTTATTTAATTGTATTTATTTGTAGGAATTGTGTTTAATTAATTTATTGATAGTGTAGTGTTCGGTTAATTGTAGGTAATTGTAGGTAGTTTATTTATTTATTTTATTGATAGTCTAGTGTTAGGTTTAATTATATCTTAGGT
Organism: Bombina bombina; assembly: GCF_027579735.1. Taxonomy (NCBI): domain Eukaryota; kingdom Metazoa; phylum Chordata; class Amphibia; order Anura; family Bombinatoridae; genus Bombina; species Bombina bombina. The sequence continues at coordinate 54,156 of NW_026511224.1, read as the reverse complement.
TAGGATATATTTTACAGGTAAATTTGTTATTATTTTAACTAGGTAAATATTAAATAGTTCTTAACTATTTAATAGCTATTGTACCTGGTTAAAATAATTACAAAGTTGCCTGTAAAATAAATATTAATCCTAAAATAGCTATAATATAATTATAATTTATATTGTAGCTATATTAGGATTTATTTTACAGGTAAGTATTTAGCTTTAAATAGGAATAAGTTATTTAATAAGAGTTAATTTATTTCGTTAGATAAAAATTATATTTAACTTAGGGGGGTGTTAGTGTTAGGGTTAGACTTAGCTTTAGGGGTTAATACATTTATTAGAATAGCGGTGAGCTCCGGTCGGCAGATTAGGGGTTAATAATTGAAGTTAGGTGTCGGCGATGTTAGGGAGGGCAGATTAGGGGTTAATACTATTTATGATAGGGTTAGTGAGGCGGGTTAGGGGTTCATAACTTTATTATAGTAGCGCTCAGGTCCGCTCGGCAGATTAGGGGTTAATAAGTGTAGGCAGGTGTCGGCGACGTTGAGGGGGGCAGATTAGGGGTTAATAAATATAATATAGGGGTCGGCGATGTTAGGGCAGCAGATTAGGGGTACATAGGGATAACGTAGGTGGCGGCGGTTTACGGAGCGGCAGATTAGGGGTTAAAAAAAATATGCAGGGGTCAGCGATAGCGGGGGCGGCAGATTAGGGGTTAATAAGTGTAAGGTTAGGGGTGTTTAGACTCGGGGTACATGTTAGAGTGTTAGGTGCAGACGTAGGAAGTGTTTCCCCATAGGAAACAATGGGGCTGCGTTAGGAGCTGAACGCTGCTTTTTTGCAGGTGTTAGGTTTTTTTCCAGCTCAAACAGCCCCATTGTTTCCTATGGGAGAATCGTGCACGAGCACGTTTTTGAGGCCGGCCGCGTCCTTAAGCAACTCTGGTATCGAGAGTTGCATTTGCGGAAAAAATGCTCTACGCTCCTTTTTTGGAGCCTAACGCAGCATTTGATTAAACTCTCGATACCAGAGTTAAATTTATGGTGCGGCCAGAAAAAAGCCCGCGGAGCGTTAACAGCCCTTTTACCGCCGAACTCCAAATCTAGGCCTTAGTGAGGGAAAGGATATGTCAAATAATTTCATCTCTTCCTGGACCTCCTTAATACTGAAACCAAATAAAAAAAAGTGATCAGATGGACTCATATAGGCCTATATCTCTTTTAAACATAGATTATAAGCTGTTGACTGGTATATTGGCGGAGAGATTTCAAATAGTACTTAAACAAATAATACATAAAGATCAAACAGGTTTTTTAAAAGGGAGGAACTCTGCATCCAATATTAGAAAAGTCTTTCTCATCTTAGATTATTTTAAAAAACAAAATAGCATGGGGGGACTAGTTAAGAGCTCTGATGCTGCTATTATATCATTGGATGCACAAAAAGCGTTCCACTCAATAGAGTGGAACAATTTTTATTTTACACTAAGGAAGTTTGGTTTTCATGAAAGAATAATCAAATTAGTTGAAAAATTATATAACTTTCCCCATACAGCATTATTAATTAATGGTCAAATTTCGAGTGACATAATTTTAAAAAGAGGTACCAGGCAAGGGTGCCCTCTGTCCCCCTTGCTATTTGACTTAGTCATTGAGCCCTTGGCATGTGTCTTAAGACAGAAGATGGAAGGAATTAAAATAGAGCAATTTGAATGTAAGGTAGCGCTATATGCGGATGATCTGCTTTTATTTGTAAGCAATCTGGAAAAGAATATTCCCATAATAATGGAAATAATTAATAATTTTAGTACCTTTTCAGGTTATAGAATAAATGCGAACAAATCTGAATTAATGATGATAAATGGTCAAGCTACCACCAAAATTAAGAAGTATTTTAAAATTGCTCCGGAAGGTATAAGATATTTAGGAATACATATATCTCCGTTTGAAGACAAATGGTACACTATGAATTATACACCGCTGTTTAATAGAATAAGAGAGGAGTTTAAATTTTGGTCGAAGCTGCCTCTCTCCATAATGGGTAGAATAAATCTATATAAAATGATAACTTTCCCTAAAATACTTTATATTATGCAAAACATCCCTATACCAATTTAAAAAAAAGATTTAAAAAAATTACAATCAGACATCCAAAAATTTATTTGGAATGGAAGGAAAGCTAGAATGTCTATGAAAAAACTATATTTACAAAAAGAAAATGGGGTTTTTGCACTCCCAAATCTAGAGTACTACAACTGGATAATTTTAAGTAGGATAGTTATAGAATGGATCTCAGAAATTACATATTATACAATACCAGAAATAGAATTAAATTTGTTTCCTTCACTTAAAATGACAAATTGCCTACATATACCAGGACCGAAATTACCAATAGAATTGAAAAGGCTAAAAACAATATACTATCCTATATGGGCCTGGCAAAAAGTATGTGTAAAGCTTAAGATCCAATTTGGAATATCGAAATATGTGGGAATTCAAAATAACCTGGCTTTTCCTGAAGGTATAAAGTCGGTGACATTTAAGAACTGGGAAAGAATAGGTTTGAAGTATATACATCAAATTATAAACTTGGAGAGAAAATTTGTGAATAATTTTGAGATGTTAAAGGAAGAATTTGGCCTGGTTAACAAGGATTTCTTTGCCTTCCTTCAAGTAAGGCACTATGTAGATAAATTGATTAGGAATTATGGATATATCTGGAATTGGGAAAGAATGGATTCTTGGATAGGGATGGTTAAGCAGGGAATTTACTCTATATGACCTTGGTATAAAATGTTGTTAATTCAAGAAGGTTTAGCCAATTTAGAACAATTGTCTGAAAAGTGGAGCCACTTTCGGATAGATATAGATTATTTAAAAAATCAATTCAAAATGTGGCTAAAACAACGATGTCAGAGACATGGAGAGAGGCACATATAAAATTGCTTTACAGAACTTATTATACTCTAAAAAGAGGTTCAGAATGGGGAAATAAAAAATTTAATAAATGCCTGAAATGTAAAATGTTGGAAGCAGATCTCTTACATATGATATGGGATTGCCCAATGATCAAACAATTTTGGTTGAAGATTGAATTCTGGCTTTCTAAGATTCTTGATAGACAGAACTATTTAAATAAAGAACAAATTATCTTTATAGTTGATAAATCAGAACCGAAGCAGCAAAATATTAGACTGATAAACATAGTAATATTAACAGCTAGAAACATAATATTTAAAAATTGGAAAAACAGAAAAAAACCTAGTTTCATGGAGTGGAAGAATTTCCTTATGTAACAAATGATTCTAGAACAACATGCTGCACAAGCATTTAAAGAAAATGAAGTATGTTTGTTCTTGAAAAAGTGGGATCCATTGATAAGATCTTTGGGCAAAACACAACAAGAACAGATAATGTACCCATTTAGAAATAGCACATTGCTTATAAATAAATAGAAAAATAATGGCTTAAGAAATAGAAGAGGAGGAAATGTTTTGTTTTGCGGTGTTTTTTTTTTTTCTTTTCTTTTTTTGTTACTTTGTTTGTTTGTTTTCAGTTTTTATGGGTATATTCAAGAAAATCACCAGTAATAGTGGATTTATTGACAGGCTGATGATACAGTTAGTGAAGCTATAATAGCAATAAGAAGATATTGTTTCATTGTGGTAATACAAGTGTCTTTCTCGCTTTTCTTTTGCTTTTGTACTGTTTGAATATACTGTATACCGGCCCTGAATCTTTGTTTTTTAACATGTATTTGCTCTTTCTGGTTAATAAATAAATATAATAATAATACAAAAAAAAAACATTTACATAGGCTATATAAGCACTACACAAGCATGGCTTCTTTAACTGTGTTGCTGGTGGGTTTTTGGAGATTAGAGAGAGATTTAGTGCCTTATTGTGAGTTAGTGTTAGTGTGAGAGAGTGAGTTAGTGTTATTGTGTGGGTTAGTGGTAGTGTGAGTTAGTGGTAGAGTGAGTGAGTTAGTGGTAGTGTGAGTTAGTGGGAGCATGAGTTAGTGGGAGCGTGAGTTAGTGGGAGCGTGAGTTAGTGGTAGCGTGAGTTAGTAAGAGAGTGGTAGTGAGCGACAGTTGGTTTGGGTGAGTGTGCGAGTGCTTTTTCTGTATATGTAACATATTTACACGCAAACACATTCAATACATACATACACTTATCAATAACACTACATACACTCCATACCCCATACCCTCTCATACTACAATCCATACCCCATTCCCTGTAGTTCTATCTTAACCTGCTCCTACTATGTGTTGAATAAAGGAACTTTTTATATGAGAAGTGCTGCTGCTGCATTCTTTGAAGATTTTGGATACTGTTTGGATCTTTGCAGTGATCCTGTGCTAGCTTGCACACACCTTGGGTCTGAGTGCTGGATTTTTATTTGGTTTTCTCCATTCCTTGTAGTCCCATTCCCTTTCATCCCATTCCCTGTAATCCCATACCCCATTCCCTCTAATCCCATACCCCATTCCCTCTAATCCCATCCCCTAGTTACATTTAGTTTACATATCCTCCTTTTAGTCTTCTTATACATTTTGGTTGGTTAAATACTCCTTACCCTCTTTTATTTATATCCCTTTCACACTTTGAGCACTTGTTTTGTCTTTTTATTTCTTTATTTTGACCCCCTTTCATTTGTGCACAGTCAATTTTTGTTGTAGTAGTTAGGTCTTAGTTTAGGGAAGAGATGGAAGAGGAGGGCAGGCAGGGGAGAGGGAGATGGGGGATGAGAGGGAGAGGGGGTAGAGGAACATGACAGGAAGGGGGGCAGGAAGTGGGGGAGGAAGCGGTGGGTGGACCCAGCCACTTGGTTCAAGATGAACAAGTGGCTGTGCCCAGTGGCAGACAGAGTAGGGCTTCACAGTCCGGGAAACAGAGGGCACCATCACAGGGGAAGCCCAAGATGACTAGGGAGGTGAGGTTTACTATGGAGGAGAAGGAGGCACCATCACAGGGGAAGGCCAAGATGACTAGGGAGGTGAGGTTTACTATAGAGGAGAAGGAGGCCCTCATAGAGGAGTATATGGGCAGGTATAGGAGGCTGCAGGCTCCGAAGACCACCCCAAGTGACAAGAGGAAGCTCTGGCGGGAGATAATGGATGCAGTTAATGCATTGGGGGGCCATAACAGAGATATGGACTCTATTAAACATCGCTACCGGGACTGCAAGATGGAGCTGAAAAGAAAAATTACCAGGGAGTACCAACATGCCACAGGGACTGGTGGCGGGCCTCCAATTAACGTGGAGTATTCCTGATGGGAGGAAATGTTGCGTCCCAGCATCTCCGAGGTGGCCATAGTCGGAATCGGAGGAATCAATACCGGGAAACTGCCACTCTCATCTGACAGTAAGCTCATTTAAGAATCTATTAACATCCAAATTAAAGAATGTATTTAAGGATATGGTTAATGCTATTACGCTGTTTAACACATTATTACGTAAACGCATTCACAATTACCTTGCGATTACATTTCTATCTAGGCTACAGGTGTGCATTTAAACAGACTGAAAACAAATGCAAAAACATTCAGATTGACCAGATAGATATCACAAACACGGTTTGGAAAATGTGGAAATCGTATTGATTGTTAGATTTCAAAGTGGATTAATGAGGCTGCATTTGTAATTCTATTGTAAGCAAAAGCATTTACATCTTTATTTGGAAATATGCTAATATATACATTTCTTTATTTTTTAAATATACAGAGTCTGGGGAGGAGGCAGCACAGCAACTACAGGCTCCTCCTTTCCCAGGTATGAGAGTGGTGGGGATGAATCACCACCTCGGAGAGAAATGGAAGAGGCCCCCCCTGAAGCAGAAGAAGAGGCTCCCCCTGAAGCAGAAGAAGAGCCCCCCCTGAAGCAGAAGAAGAGGCCCCTGAAGCCGAAGAAGAGGCCCCTCAAGCACCAGCAGGCCGCCATGCACAAACAGGCCGTCGTGCACAAGCAGGCCGCTGTGCACAAGCAGGCTGCTGTGCACAACAGGAGGAGATAGCCGAGGTGCAGGTGTTGCTTGATTTCATCGAGCAGATGCGTTCCTCCGGGATGGAAAATATCCAAACTCGAAGTCAGATGACAGAAGATCTTCGTGCCATTCGAGAAGGACAAAGAGAAATTATACAGGTCCTTACAAGAGTTGAACAAGGACAAAAGCGGAGTGTGCAGATTCTATAAGATATGTTTAATTTCTTCCGGGAGGCGCAAGCTGGGCCATCTGCTGCTGGCCCATCTGCTGCTGGGCCATCTGCTGCTGGGCCATCTGCTGCTGGGCCATCTGCTGCTAAGCCATCTGCTGCTGGGCCATCTGCTGCTGAGCCATCTCATCTTGGTACTCCTCCATCTCCTCCTCAGCTTGGTCAAACCAGCACTCCTCCTTCCCCTCTTCCCACAACATCTCTGATGAGAACTCGTCGGAGGGGGCAGTTGCCCCCCCAGAGCCTCAGTCTCGTGGGAAGAGGGGAAGGAAGAGGAAGTAAGTATTTTTTGAGATATGTATGTTTTGTATTTATTTAATGTGTAATGGATAGGTATGTGATGATGTGGTTTTCATACACTTGTGGACCACACTCTGTATATAATCTGCTTCTATGGGACCGGGTGTGAGAGTGTGGGTTATAAGTGTGTGGACACCACATCATCACATACCTATCCTTGTTCATGATATTGATTGGTTTATGTGATGTGATGTCCAAACTGTTTCCCTTATCTCAAACAAAATGACCATTACAATTATACATGATGGCATATTACTGTTTGAATGCCAATAACACAGCTTAAAGGGACAGTCAGAACATTATTGTTTACAAAGAAAACACTGTATTATGCATTATCAAGTTTGAAACAAAAACATGGAGAAATACACGTGTGACTTATGTGATTACCCTTGTATCTATGCCTCTGAAAAATGACAACTTATTTATGTTATTTTGACAGAACAACATTTTAGACAATCAATGATCAATCCAGGGTAAATATGTTGTATGAGCTCAAGGTTTTCTATATCAAAATGCTATCAAAATGCCCTCTAGTGGTCAAAATGCATTCTGATTACATGCACCTTCAAGCTCTAAGAAATGAGCACACAAACCTTCTAGGTTTAGCTAGCAAATAAGAATAACAAGAGAACTATGATAAATTTTTGACAAACGTTTGAGATCATTTTTTAAAAAAATGCATTTTTCATAATGAAAATCATTATTGGTTTTCAAGACTGTCCCTTTAAAAAATGACATATGCTAACATATACTAATCTTTTGTGATTGTTGGTATATCTACATGTACTTGTTCAAACAAGAAATATTGGAATAGGATTTCTATTGACGGGTTAAATAAAGTCTCTTTTCTTAAAGAGACATTATTGTGTTTGAATTATTTTAGAAAGATATTTTATTTACAAGGAATATGGTTTCAAGTCCTTTTATGAGTGAATAAACAAATATATGCTCACAATAATATATTTGGAGATTAACCGATGTGGAACTCATACATGACACAATAATCAACATTTGCATTAAAGGGACAGTATACATCTTTTTCAGAGAACTGCATGTAATAGACACTACTAGAAACAACAAGATGACCACATACTGATATCAAAATCCATAAGAAAAAGGTTTAAACACTTTCTTAGAAAATCGGTTTATCTATATTGAAAAGATAGCTGGAAAGCCTATTCCAAGTGGAAAATAAGACAATACCCCTTCATTTGCATATGAAAAGACCCTTTACACAAACAGGAGCAAGCTGGAGAAGGTAGCTGATGGTACTCACATCAATCTTTGAGGTTTGGCGAGGAGTCTGAAAATTACTGCAATGTTATTTGAACATAAGCAAAACTAGACATGTATTTTTAAAAAAATGGACTATATAAATAGAGATAAAAAACATATTTGTGTTTTTAAAATGAGTGTATAATGACCCTTTAATAAAATATACGACGACATAACATCTAGAAGAAGTAGGCATCTCATATATTTAGCATATGATAAAGATAAATGCATATTGATTACTTGATTCTAATACAATAGCGCATATTTCGGAATTTGATATGTTTAAAATTAAACACAACACAGTCATTATTCATAAAAAGGAACATATTGTTGACAAATATATTAAACAAGATGGACTATATTCATGGATTTGCACTTGCCTCAAAATATCTTATGCAGGAAAACATTTTGCTTTCATTCGTTTATTCAACCAGATAGCCATCAAAGAGAATGTTGTGTTCTTTATCAGCTATGGGTCAACAATGTACATAATTCACACAATCCATACTCGCCATGGTTTTAAACTTGTCTTCTCATTCACAAACGTGGGTTACGTGCAAATTCTAATATTGCGGGACTACGTAATACAATCAGACGATTTTTACACCTTGGCATGTGACGTCTTAATTAACATGGCGCATCCTTGATCGCGTAAAAACGCCATCCAATAAAAGTTGCATCATTGATCGCGTAAAAATGTCATACAATAAAAGGCGCATCCTTGATCGCGTAAATACGCCATCCAATAAAAGGCGCATCCTTGATCCTGTAAAAACGTCAGCCAATACAAGGGCTCATTGGACAGCCTGGCAGGTGACATCTTTAGCAACATGGTGCATCCGAGATCGAGTAAAAATGTCAGCCAATGCAAGGACTCAGTTGATAGCTTGGCATATCAATAAGAAACGTATTTATATTTTAGAAACTAGTATGTGCTATATTGTGCTATATTGCTAGCTATGAATGTTACGCTAGATAACATAATACTGTGATATATGAAATAGAATCCATTAGTGAGATATTTCATTAGAAGCAGAGGATTATTAACTAAACTATTTAGCAAGCAGCATGGTTTAAATAGACATGAAAACAATATGTTAAAGTTACACGATTATGTACGACATTGCAATTTGAAATACATTGTAACAATAAATGAAAATCTTTTGATTATTGTCTTTCATGTCCCTTTAACTGAGAATTAATGCTAGGAGATGCATTCGGAAAATAGGGATGTGTTATATATTATATGTTAAAGGGACAGTCAACCCCAGAAATTTTGTTGTTTAAAAATAAAGCTAATCCCTTTATTACACATTCCCCATTTTTGAACAACCAACACAGTCATATATTAATATACTTTTTACTTCTGTTATTATCTTGTATCTAAGCTTCTGCTGACTGCCCCATTATTTCTGTTCTTTTGACAGACATGCAGCTTAGCGAATCAATGCTCACTCCTAGGTCACTTTACGTGCATGAACTCAATGTTATCTATATGAAACATGTGAACTAATGCCTTATAGTAGTCAAAAATGTATTTAGATTAGAGGCAGTCTTCAAGGTCGAAAAAATTAGCATATGAAGCTCCTAGTTTTAGCTTTCAACTAAGAATACCAAGCGAACAAAGCAAAATTGTGGATACAAGTAAATTAGGAAGTTGGTTAAAATCGCATGCCCTATTTAAATCATGAATCATCTTTTGCGACTTGACTGTCCCTTTAACTATAGCTATGGTGTCCATCTTTAACATTAAAAGGTACACATGATAAATACATATGTCATTGATGTTTTCAGATATGTTTAAATTGTTTTGGAATAACAATAATGACACATGTATTGATCAAACGTGTCACTTATTCAAGTTGAAATATGGTCAGCCTACCTATAGCCATATATCGGAGGATAATTAAATTGAAAAAATATTAATAGAAAGATATTAATCATCTAAAATATGCGCATTTCACACAGTTATTGATTTGGTTACACTACTACAATAAGATATCATTGAAATTTGAATACATGTGCTGTCAACATTCAAATAAGAGTATTTATTAAATAAAATTATATGTCCTTGTTCATGTAAAAAGGACAAAAACGCATTAGAAATGCAGATCCATTCCTTAACAATTGTGGTCAGCATCACTTAAAGGGACATGAAATACAAAAAAAAACCTTTTCAGGATTCACAGAGAGGATACTATTTACATAAAAATAAAACTTTACAGAGATTATCTCATTGTATCAATCCTGGGATCATTTGTTAAAGGTGTATCAATTCACGAAGAGTTTACAAATGAACACATGGATGTGAAATTAAAAATATACATATATATATATATATATATATATATACAAACAGCAAGATATATATATATATATATATATATATATATATATATATATATATATATATATATATATATATAGAGAGAGAGAGAGAGAGAGAGAGAGAGAGAGAGAGAGAGAGAGAGAGAGAGAGAGAGATAGAAATTCATTACTATGCTAATCATAATCTTGCAAAGATAAAGCTTTAGTAAAAGTATATCAAGAAAATGAATAGAATTAAATTGGAGATTAAAGTCATTTACAATTGTATTAGATATATGATTCCAGAAAGACCATTATTTGGTTTCAGGTCCCTTTAAGGATTAACCACATAAACTATAGATTTCAATCAATGACATGAATAAAGAGGAATGACATGCATTTTATTAGTATGTCATAAAACATAAACAACGTTTACAAAAAACATGTTGAAAGATCAGTAAAATTGGAGCCATTTGACAAGGTAAAAGAGTGCATCACAGTCCTTGGAGGGAGTTGACAAGGGCAAACACAGCCCCATTGGAGTCATTTGACAAGGTAAAAGAGTGCATCACAGTCCTTGGAGGGAGTTGACAAGGGCAAACACAGCCCCATTGGAGCCATTTGACAAGGTAAAGAAGTGCATCACAGTCCTTGGATGGAGTTGGCAAGGGCCAACACAGCCCCATTGGAGCCATTTGACAAGGTAAAAGAATGCATCACAGTCCTTGGAGGGAGTTGGCAAGGGCCAACACAGCCCCATTGGAGCCATTTGACAAGGTAAAAGAGTGCAACAGGCACAACAATAAGCAAAAAAGGCCAAATGGCAACAGGAAAAAATAAAACAGTAACATGTGGATGGAAGAATCTTAAGTGCAACCTTGGAGCATCTCCAGATACTCCACTTACTGGACATCACCTTCATTGTCCTCTTCATGCTCTGCTCCAGATTCAGGCATTGACTGTAAACACCTTATATGGTGTAGAGTCGAACGCTGAACCTGGAGCAGTGTATGAATGGTGTCATGCATCCTTCCCAGGAACAGCGAGTTCCTCAACACGGCCTGCTCTATACGCGATAGACTTTCGAGCATGAGCCATGTTGAGTCACAACCTAAAAGAAAGAAATAGAAGAATATTAATGATAATTACACATCATAGATGAAATATACATTGGAATAAGAAAGAGAAATCATTCTTACAATCAAATATTCAATATTGCTTATTTACACATGAAATATGTTCTTCAGACATAAACCATTAAAGGGACAGTTTACTCAAAAATGTTCTGCCCTTTAATTTGTTTACACTAATCCACTTTTCCAGCTTGAGTGTATTAATATTTTGAACATTATTTCCATTGTCCATACATTGTAAATTTAAATAGTTTATTTATCCTGTGGTATCCACAACTATCCTTAAAGCTTTTGGCCTTGAGGCCAACCTGTGTAAACACAGCAAGCAGAAGAAATTACACTCCCAGTGGTTTACAGAAGAGATAATGTAAGAAAAAGTTATATTTCTATTTTTTCTATCCAAGTAGTGGTGATTGGTATATGGAGTGAGATGATATTAAATGATATGGAATATGCATGTGACATCATGATGTCATTAATTACAAATCAGACATAAATGAAAATTATAATACAAGCATATGTTCATGCTGCCTGATATGAAAAGGGGGGCAGTAGTGGATTCTAAAATAAAAGGAATAATCCTTTTTCAAGTGCCAAAGCTGTAGACTTTGATTTTCTTCATGAGAATGTTTACAAACAATAATACATGTTGGATACATGTTAGATAGCTTTCACATACCATCAGACTCCATGGCCGCCTCTTCCTCCTCCGTCCCACATGTTACATCAATATCTGTAAAACATAACATGTTGTGTACACGTTAATATCAGATATTATAACATATGCTACTGTTGCTCCAAGACACACATCAATGTTGCATTAAAGATATACTGATCCAAAGTTATGATTTACATCATTTTGATGAAGCATACAAATGACATTAGATTTGTTATTCTCAATGAGTATGAATTTCATTTTAGTGTTTGTATTTCATATAAATTCCCAAAAGAAGAGTACATGGAACATTTGAGAGTTCTCATGTGTATATCACTTCATGATTGTTGTCCAAATTTAAAATAAAAACAAACATAAGTTATCCATCTTCTGAAGAACAAAGGTGTAGACTAAGAAGCTTTGAGATCTTAATCTTTCAATATTAAAATAAATTTGAGATATAATCATAGTACTAAATTATATATTTTATTCAAATGTAATGCTTCATCAGAATCATGATCATAATATAGATTACAAATACACCTTCAATGACATATGAATGAGTCAATGGACTTACCAGAATGCTTTGAAGGCATTTCATCATCGGTGCTGGATCCCCCTGGGCTCCCCACAAGAACTATATCTATGAATGATATAGATATATATTAGTGAACACAGTTTGGACATCACTAAATAACCTCATTATCGATTTTTAAGAATAATATACTTAGAAATGAGAACAATAGAGCACTAATCTGAAGAATAAATGCATGAGTGAATCAAGGTTATTCTGAATAAAAAGATGCCTTTAACATATGTTTAATTTCTGACTATACTAGACAGACAATTCATCTCATACGATTATATTGCATATCTAAATATACTCATTGATCAATGTTTTTAAACGAATACACACAAACAACATTTGGAATAAAAACTGGTGATAAATCGAACTCAAGCCATGTGTCACATCGATCTATTTGTGCAATGTACACTAATCTTGTTTAGGACACAACACATATTGATCACAATGCAAAACAGAAGTTATTCATCAAAATATGTAATCATGGTGCTGTTAAGGTATGCTTATATCTATACAGTAAGTCCAAGAGTGAATATGTATTGTTTCATCCAAACAATGTAATGATGAATGAATCGATTGATTATTAAAAGGACACTGACATCAATTTTGTTAAAACATTGATTTTAAACTAAAATTAATTTTTTATTTAATTTTACATTTACTCCTATTCTTTTTTTTTTTTTTTTTTTTTATGCAGCTAAGAAATTGTTTGGTTCATTAAATATTGCTCATTGAAGGTATACAACAATCAGCAAGAACAACCCAGGTTGGTCACCTGCATCTAAAATTACATTCTTGCTTTTCAAATTAAGATAACAAGAGAATGTTGAAAATATGATTATAGGAGTAAATAATAAAGTTGATTAATATTGCATGCTCTATGTGAATGACAACAGAAATAATATGTGGTCAGTGTCCCTTTAAGATTTAAATATCTTAATTTGACAATTTTGCTGTTAAGGAATTTTTGCCTACATATGTTGATGTAATGAATGGTATTGAGCATGCAATAACAATAAAAACTGTAATTTAAGGATATCATCAAGATTCTTTAATTATCATCTCTTAAAGGGACATGAAGCGCAAAATGTGTAATTGGATTAATTTGTCAATAAAATCCAGCCTGTGATTTTTTTTTTATATAACAATTTTTATTGAAATTACATAAATAAATGACATACAGAATTTGCCCATCAATAATATTAACATCAAAATAAAAGTCATAATATTGTTACATATATGTTTTTCTTGTCCAATAAGGCTTTGGGCTAACTGAAATAAAACTTCATTTTATATTTTAATAGGCTTTTGTAATGACCTCAGGTGGGTCAAAGAAAATGGGAAAGGAAAGGTGTTACAGTGGGCAAGAGCCACTCGAGTTATGGGGTAAGAGGGAGGGGGGCTGGTGAAAGAAGGAGGGCGGAACCAACCACAGTAGTGCTGCAAAGTGAGCTTACAAGTGGGGCTGGCCAGACTGTGCATGCAAGCAAGGTAATAATTAACCTAGGGAGCTAATGAAAACTAATCATCTCAGGGCTGGTTCTTCGATGAAATCTGGGTGTGGGTAATTACAGATGATCCTGACTTGGTCCTTTAACTGAGACAGAGGGCAGGTGTACCTAAATCTTAAATATCAGCTAGTATTCTCATTCTAAGTGCCCAAGTATCAAAAACTAACCAGCGTGTCCAATGTGCATCCCTGACCTGTAACATTTAAAATTCAAGATGAATATGCTCTTGGAAATTAGATGTGTATGGCATAAAGGTATATTCTGTCATAGAGTTCTCGGTTTCTCAGCTTGGGAGTACACTATATAGGAGGAGAGGAGGAGACATAGCACTCAAACATATAAAGCAAACAGCCACAGACTTGGAGGACAAGGAAGTTATCATTGTAAACACTTATATATGGGTATTGTTAGGTGGCTTTAAAAACTTGCGCATGATATAAATAGGGAATTATTGCTAAACATTTGAAATTAAGTGAGTAGGGTGAAAGCAATGCTGCAAAAAGGAAGACACAAGGTGGCGTTAAAAGTACAGTAGGCGCCAATGTCATAGGTAAACATTTAGTCTAGATAACTATGTCTAAATAGGTATGATTAAGTATGCCCTCATAATTAGGACTATCCGTTTAAGTTCAGATTGAGAATGGAGTATCTCCCAAAGTGGGTATCTACTTGCATATATAAACCTATAAACATGAGATCTCAGTACCCCTGCTCTCTGTGTTGTGAGATACCAGACTGATAAATGTACTAGTTAACAAGTGAAGTAGTTTGATAAACTCGGATCAATACCCATTATGCCAGCTGTATATTTTGTGCCCTACATCTCATCTTGTTGCTTTTTACATACCTATATAGCAATTGAACCTATAAGAAGAAGTTAAAAATTTAAAAAGAAAAACAAACTTTGAAGTCATTAAAGCTCAAACATGTACTAGTTAAACAGAGGCTACTATGAGGGTTTACTATATAATGAGTTGCAGAAGCAGCTTAGTAGCATCATATGGACTTGCATCCCAACTTGAAGCCCCATAAGTGGAGAGAGAGTAACAATATAATATAGTAAGCTAGGAATTAGGTGGTGATAGATATTATCAAATTAGAGTGTGACGTGTCTTTAAAAGGATCGTCACATGTGGAGACACTTCTGGGAACCACATATTAGAACAGTCAGACGCTGAAGAGCTTATACATAGAAAAAATGAAAAAGTTTATGCCCCTTCAAACAAGTATCTCAAAGAACAGTAATGTCCATAATGGCATCCGGTCTGTAGATGAATGAGTTATTTGTAAGGGAGAGACTTGGATAACAGGGAACTCAGGCAAACATATGGTATAGATTAGTGTCAGTAAGGTTTAAGTTCAGTGGAGGAACGTTGAGGTTTAATCTCCCACTAACTGCCGAACCCTGCATTGCACTACCCAACTCTGACTGCTTAATGGGAGCAACAGTGGGGGCTCTCAAGAGTAACAGTGTCTAGACAGTTTGTGGCCGTGTAGGTAGGGGTTACCTGCCCAGCATATCTCCATTGTGATGTTGTTGCCACTGGCAGGTTAACAAAGGACCCCCTCTCCCAGTCCAGCTTAGATCCCGGTCTGATGTTACCTATGGAACTAGCTGCGAAGTCAAAAGCAGTAAGTTGCAGTCCCCCAGATGGTCCCTCTGTAACGGAAAGCTGCTTGGTGTCTGGCCGAGTTAGAATCCCTGCTCCAAGGCTGCCAGCACTCCTGATGCAGGCTGTGTCTCCAGAGGTAGAGAGAGATCGTGCTACCCCTTCTAAGTGAGACCCAAAAGCTCTCTGAAAACCAAGCCGTGGTATTGTGGGGAGCCACTGCAGCGATGGATTTCTGGGTTGGGATGCGCAGTGCATGAGGACGAAATATTGCCTCAGTTTCTAGGTCATCTGGTGTAGGCGAGCTAATGCAAGAGTCTGGCTTGTGTCTCAGATTACTGCATCTCGTATTCACCACTGGACTGCCAGAGGAAGCCCCCTCATCATCTGGAATCTCAGTTGGTATTTCAACATAGGCCTTACTCCATTGTATGGTATCAGCGCATACAACTGAGCCTTCCGATCGTAGTACACAGGTGTATAATAGTGCTATAAGGTCCTCTTTCAGGCTCTTAAAATGCCTCTCTAGACACCATTGGATGTGATGGTCCCACAAATCTAAGGCTTCCATAGTAGTAGTGTGATTTGTGTGTGGGTATTCTCTGTTGGCTCCACGTGGCTTAGCTGAGACGGCGGAAAGAATTGTTTTTTCCTTTCTTCCCTTTTTCCCAGCAATGTGTTCTCAAAATGGCTTAAGCTGGTTGTCCACTGTACTATAGCAGAAGCTCAGACCCTCTATATGTAGTTTAAAGTATATACTTATATCCAAGGGCTCAGAGCTCCATGAAAACACGTCCATCTACCTCTGTAGCTGGCTCCGCCCCCATGATTTTTAAATATTTGTGAAAATTACGTGTCTAAATCCGTAAATGTAAAAAAAAAATTCATGTCCCTTAAATGATAACAACCCAAAAACGTATGTAATGTATATTTTTTAAATATTAACATATGCAAAAATGTGTGATTCTTGTCAAAATATATCAAAAAAATGACAAGCAATACACAGGGGTAGAATATAAATATAAAATGGCCATGAAACTAATCTTACAGTAAAATGAAGATATCAAAAATAGAAGCGATATCTTCAAATTGACATAATTTCTGATTTGTACTACAATGTAATCAAAATTTTGATTTGGGATTCTTAATTTTAAATAACCAGAAAAGATAATTAGAGTATCCATATAAATATCGATAAATTTGAATGTATTATATTATGTAATGTTATGTCCATGTTTCTAAGACAAATTGCAATTAAAATTAGACATACCATAGTCTGACGAACCCTGGCCTGAGGGTCCAGCACCAACATCCATATCTGTAAAATATTCAATGAGGATTGGATATCATTAATACAAATCAGGACAAGTAGATAAAAAAAGTTTAAAATACATTTACATTGACAAACTAATAATCTCTTTTTATTCACATGAGTTCATTGTTTCCTCAATTAATGTCTCAATAAATCGATCCTGTATTCTTATTTTCAAAACTTTATGTTGTTGACTGTAGCTTTAATTAATTTGTTGTCTTGTTGCATTATCATCAATTGATATCTATATTTCATTGTTTATTCTTTTGATCTTGCTAGTATATTTTTTATAATGTAGAAGATTGTAAATAAGGATACTGTATTCTTCACATATATACTAATTAACGTATACATTTGACCAACATGTGTAAAGCGATGCCAGTTACAGCCAACACATGTTCACATGTTTGCACAATTCTATCTTTCGTGATCATTGTGCAATGATTCTATGCAGAATTGCGCATCCGTGAATCAGAATTAATTTGGATATAGTAGTGTGATGAGTATCATTTCATAAAAACTTATGATATATTTTCAATTGGGTGTATTACGAGATGGAAATCGTATATTTGTTAATATTGAACAATAACAAATAATATTTATAACTGGGTTATGATTCGAGAGTCAATGTATGAAATGGCGGATGATAGCGATTTCACAGATGCGCGATTCCATTTTCACTCTGTGACGCATATTCTGGAGAGCGCAAGAAACAACACTCCTATTTCATGTGTGACGAATCTAAAATCAGATATCTGAATATCATATGTAGCGTATGTTGTGAGATCTATATAGGTTGAATATATGACTATCTACACATTTCTTAAAAGTCTAATCAAATATTAATATATTATATAAAGTAGGATATTTACCTTGTTCAGTCTCCATTTCAACTCCTCCCAGGCCACCGGACGGAGAAGCAGCTGCACTGGCCCCCGGGTCCTGAGTTTTGGATCCAGCAGCTGTGAGGGAAGAAGAAGAGGCCGAGGATGGAGAGGATCGAAATCCTTTGGGGACCCGGAGATTGAGGAGGTCGCATAAAGTGACCTCATAAGGGAGTAGGTAGAGTTTCCGTTCTGGATCAACTTTCTTTCCATCTCTTTTCCGGGCTTTTACCCACTTCCTTATGAGGTCCACTTTTTTGTGCTGACACAACCTCATATTTCCAAACCTCCGCATGATCTGATCCTGGCTCCTCTGGACGCCCTTCACCAATTGAACCTTATTGGTGATTGACTCCCAGAGGGCCTTCTTAACATGCGCATCTGTCGACTTCTTCTGCTTCCCAAACAGCTGCGGATAAAACTTCTGGACTGCGTGCAGCACTCTCCTGCTTGGCGAACCTGGGAGGTGTCATGCCTGCCGAGATGTGTGTATATATATATATATATATATAATATTATAATATTAGTATACCAGCAGGCATTAGAGAACTGACAAAGATGGCAACGTGTAATGGACTTTTAGATGGTGAAGTAAACATGAGATGCACCATCTGACATGTTATCTGTACATCTGATTGGATAAAAGTTTGAAATATTGTTAGAATGTCTGTGAGACCATCCTGACTCAAGTTATGTTTGTGTGATGATTGGCCGTTCCTTAATATTTCATATCTTAGTAACTTCCATACTCATACCTCCTGGTGGTGCTGTTACTACATTTTTCATGTAGACTTATTTGTAACTCATGGGCCTGTCATGCGGATATGTGTGACGCAGATTTAATATACGTGATCCGTTAAATATTAATGTTTCAATTCTCGTAAAAATCTAATACTGTCACATTTTTAAAAGTTGTATGCATTTCTCGGTTTAATATTGTTCTGTTTCTTTAATACAAATACGTTGGATTAATACACATTTAACATTGTATGTATTTATTGTTCATTAAATCAATTTCGTTACTTATTGTGAAGTATTGACATTGCTCTATTAAATGTATTTATAATGCACATCGATTGTGTGCTATTGCTTGACAGACTAGAATGTGTAAAGATGTGAATCTCGTGTTGCAAGATACGTTTCCCACGCGACATTTCTGAAATGCGCAATTTCTGGTTCTAATGTCCGTAACTTGGATAATCTGTTTATAAATGTTAAACTACATGTTTGTTTCTTATTAGTAAATAAACCTCAAGCTTGTATTTGTCTGAACTGCTCACATATGTTATTGTGCAATGGCGTCTTTATTTTTAAAGAGACATTAAAACAAAATAATTTCAAAAAATTATCCGGAGAGAGAATAAATGTTTAGACTTTAAAATGTAACTCAATTTATCTTTTTATTTAGATATCCTTAACAGAAGAAATTGCAATGCACATGGTTGAGCCAATCACATAAGGCATCTCTGTGCATCCACCAATCTTCATCTACTGAGCCTATCTCAATATGCTTTTCAAGAAAAGTATGTCAAGATAATGAGATAATAGAAGTAAAAGACACTCTTTAAATCGCAAATGGATATTTTGTGTTCATGTCACTTTAAGGAGACATTTCCCAATAATGCTTGACAGATCATAAACCTATGAACCTCCCTTTCTCAAACTTAGTATAACATGTGACTAAAGCATATTTATATTAGCTTCTGGATTGTTTTCCCCACTGTGAATGAAATATATTCTAATGGCTGTATTTCGCCGTCTTCAGCTTAAAGGGACATTAAGCTATATGTTCTTTACGGATTTCGATGGATAATAGAATATTAAAACAACTTCATTTAATTTTATTCTCTCATTAGCTTTTTAAAATTTATATTCTTGGCTGAAAAACATAGCTAGGTAGGCTCTTTTGATGCTGATTGTTGGTTGCACATAGATGCCTTATGTCATTATATAAGCCATGTGCATTGATATTTATTTTTCAACGGATATTTAAAGACTGAATGTTATTAGATAATAGTACATTAAAAAATTTTACAAAATTAATTTGTATTGGGTAAAATTCAATAACCAATATATTTTTGGAATGTCCCTTTAAGGACCAAACTATTAGGAATATGTGGAGTTAACATTGTAGGAAAAAAGGGGGGGGGGGGTAAGTGGAGCGCTGGAGACTGGGGATTCCAAGCACCTCACCTGGAAAAAGTCCTTCTAACTTTTTTCGAAATGTAAATAATTATATAGGAAGCGTGAGGGCGCTAGACAAGCTTAAGGAATCAAAAATATTAATATCTGACTGACATAAATAGGAAAACAGAAATAATAATTATAGTGTTAAACCTAAACGGTAAAGTGCAGTGTGCCAATGATTATTTGAAGTGAAAAATCATATATTTTGTAAGTGCTAAATTGCGGGATCTTAAATTAGACGGATAAAAATGACCACTATCTGTTGCTTGGTGATATGTATAGTTGAAAGTATCTAATGTTAACAAGTGTCGTGTGATGTGTGTTATAATTTATCCTTTGTGAAGTGTTAGAAATACGATAATGGTGAAGAAAAAAATAGTTGTAGTGTTAAACCTAAACGATAATGTGCCAATTATTATCTAAAGTGAAAGATTCTATATTTTGTTAGTGCTAAATTGCAGGATCTTAAATTAAACAGATAAAAATGACCACTATCTGTTGCTTAGTGATACGTGTAGTTGAAGGTATCTAATGTTAACAAGTATCATATGATGTGTGTTATAGTTTATCCTTCGTGAAGTGTTAAAACTGCAATATTAAGGAAGTGTTAAAAAAATACGATATTAGTAAATACAATCTAAAGCATTAAATTTTAGTTGATATAAATGAATACTGAATCTGATATACAAATATAATTTTATTAAAACACATATAGATTTGTTAAAACACAATATTGGCTCTCCGGAGTATTTATATAAAACTAGGAGGACGTCTCCCCTATGATAAGAACACTATTATATGCAGTATAATAAAAATAAGATGATCAACCTGTATAAGTACTGAGGTTAGAAAATAAAGAAACTGTTGCGCTGTATTCTAAGAAATCCAGAACTTATTGCCTCCTCATAAAGGTATTTCTATACAGTTCAATAAACTTTCTGAGGTATGGCAAGTATAGTCTTTTGACTGAAAAAGTTTTTATTTTTCCTCAACACTTATGGTATGAGTTACCTATTATTTGCAGCAACTGATATGTTGTAAGCGTAGTGGAAAAAAACAACTGTTGCGCTGAATTCAGAAAGTTTGATGCTTATTACCACCACATAGAGATATTAGATAATATGTGTAGTAAGTTTATTTCAAAGCATTCTATTATTAAGCATGTGAAGTCTCTTAGATGCCAAGCTTTTCACGTCACTTATAGTATAAGTTAACTTGTCTTCACATAGATTGCTGTTACCTTCATAGCCCACTCGTTACAGATGGTGTCTCAGACCTGCCGCATGTTTTTGGCGTCTGACGTCACTATCCAATCTTTTGATTTTCGGTCCTAGAGGTTGCCGTGTTAGTCTCACGGTTTGTAGATTGGTGTTTCCAAAAGGCTTCCTGCTCTTAGTGCTTTGCACGCAGGGAAGATGTGATTCAAAGAGGATGGTTAGATCATAGTATGCTGTAATGAAAGTGCTGAAATAAACATAACCCAGGTTATAAAGTGCAGCAGATTTCCTTAAATGCCCATGGCACTTGGTTATCAGATGAATGTATAAAGTCACTGGGGGTCACTGGAAGGCACTGGAATCGACGTGTCTTGATAAAGCTCTGTAGAGAGCGAAACAAGTCAATTCCAGTGACATCATTTTAAACATATAAAATAATTTTAAAACTATATTTGTTAGAATAATATTTTTGTATACCACTTTAATGTAAGTTAACCATTTTTCCTTCTTAAAAGTGAAAATAACAAAGTTGTTATGTCGAATTCTGACTACATATCCTCATAAATATTTTCACATTTTACCATCTATAAATTACATAATAAAAGCATTGATGGATTTCACTCCCAAATTAATTTATAAAAGATACTTGACTTTAACATTATCTGAATAAGTGGATTTTCGATAATTAATTCAATACATGAGGCCTAATTTTATATCAGGCATGTGCTTGTCAAATAGAAAACTACCAGTCATGGGAGTCAATTATTTTTTTACTTGTCAGATTAGCTGGATATATTTATTATAATCTGTTTGTTACTAAAAATGTTTAGTATTACAAAATATTTATTGACAAGAAAATATTTTTTTTTATAAAAAAAAAAATAGAACAAGTGTAATTCATCACAGATGAAACTCTAAAAAAAAACACATTAGTTATTTCATACACACATGTCTTAAAATATTCATTAAATAAAATAACTTTAAATCATCTTGTGTCTATGCTCTAACATTTGTAAAATATTTCTAAAGATATTTTTTAATAAAAAAAAATCATACATGAAATCTATACCTATCCATCATTTAAAATACCATTATATTGTGTAATCAATATTACATTTAAATATCAGCGTTTACAATTATACCAAATAATGCATATAACATTTTAAATTAAATATATATATATATATATATATATATATATATATATATATATATATATATATATATATATATATATATATATGTATGCTGAACATAAATGTAATATTTCCTGTCCCTTCAAATACCTCTATATCAACTATAATATGTATTCCTTTGTCTGATTGTTTATAATTGGATTCTTTTGTAACACAAAGTAGGGGTAATGTATGTAAGCTACAAATCTTCTAATATAGGACAGGTATGTTTTCCTAATTTTTAACATTCTTCCTCCTGTGATTCTTAACTAGCATGCATTGGGCAAACCAACCTGGATTATGCATGGTCTTTGAACGTCAGTTCTCTTGAAAATAACAGTTTATCTTCAATAGGTGTCTTATTCATCTTTTCCAAAATAGAGGATTGTGAAATACCATCTAAAATAAAAAAATAATCTAAGTGTCTCCAATAGGATGCCTCCACAGCCTTAATTCATCAAATTGTTGCCACTTACCATGTGAACGTGTCTTTGTATGGTTTTCCAGGTCAGCACATTTGAAAGACAATGCCAGACATGATCCCATTGGTATTCTTCACTTTAAATCTTGGATTCTTCACTTTCAATCTTGGATTCGTCACTTTCAGTCTGGGAATTCTTCACTTTCAGTCTTGAATTCTTCACTTTCAGTCTTTAGATGAAGTCATCTCCCTAATGGCAGAAAAAGTGTGAATAAAAATATTAATACAAGTGTGTGAATTAGTTCTGCACCCCTCTCCCACCCCACATTTCTTAAACGATTTCTGTCACTAGCTTACTAAGCGTGTGTAGCATCTTCTGTTATGTTCTATCAATCAAGTGTGAAGATGAGTCATATTGAGCAGACCAAACCTCTAATGTGTGACTTTGAATCTGACTTTAAACCATAGTCTTGCTAGAGGATCCCTTTCTGAGTATACAAAATGTAAGTAATGTGTAAACTAAATACTAGTTTTGAAGATGTATGCCATATGATGTATTTTTGTGCCAAATTCCTGCCAGCCACAGTCCATACATTTATACTTACCAGCTGATGTTGTCTTTAAAAACCAGGTGGCAAAGTCGTTACAGGACCCAATGACCTATATTAATAAATAAAAAATTTGGAATCATTTGATGAACAATCCTAACATGTTTGCACAATTCTCTACTTGTCATTTCCCTAGAATTCACATATATTGACAATACTCCAATCTAACTTCTATTATTTACCATCTGAAGTGGCGGTTGATGATGTCTGCTCTGACATTTAGCCCCTCGTCCCGGAATGGCCCCTCTAGAACAGGCTCGTCCTCCTCATCTCTGAGGAGGTGTCGGGGCGCCTGGACGGCCTGCAGCATCCCAGCCCGCTGTGCAATATTATGCAGGACGCTGCAGGCTATAACGATCTTCGCCACCTTCCTAGGGCTGTACTGGAGGGCTACTCCTGACCTATCAAGGCATCTGAATCTCATTTTGAGGAGCCCAAAAATCCTCTCGACTACAGCCCTAGTCCACTTGTGCGCCCTATTGTAGCGCCCCTGAGCCTCATCAGTAGGGTTACGTAACGGCTTAATGAGCCAAGGCCAGTTCATGTAACCAGAATCACCTATAAATTATGAACAGAACAAAATGAATATATTTTATAAAAATTTAAATTATATTCTAACAATTTTTTTTGTCTACACGAAATCCAATAACATAAATGTTTTAATTGAAAAATAAAAATCTGGTTAAATATTATTCTCTATCTGCCCATTTCAGCTAAGACATGCTACCTATGCATATTTCGCATAAACCAGACCTTTGCTAAAATAAAAACAAAATGGTTACATTGCATTATCGATCTGGCCATTTAAGCTAGAACATGCTACATATCTGCTTTGAGCTAAAACTAGACATTTGCGGAAAGAGACAATGACATGGTTAAATTGCATTCTTTATCTGCCCATTTCAGCTAAGACATGCTACCTATGCGTATTTCGCATAAACCAGACCTTTTCTAAAATAAAAACAAAATGATTACATTGCATTCTCTATCTGCCCATTTCATCTAAGACATGCTACCTATGTGTATTTCGCATAAACCAGACCTTTGCTAAAATAAAAACAAAATGGTTACATTGCATTATCGATCTGGCCATTTAAGCTAGAACATGCTACATATCTGTTTGGAGCTAAAACTAGACATTTGGTGAAAGAGACAATGACATGGTTAAATTGCATTCTCTATCCGACCATTTCAGCTAAGACATACTACATATGCGTATTTCGCATAAACCAGACCTTTGCTAGAATAAAAACAAAATAGTTAAATTGCATTCTCTATCTGCCCATTTCAGCTAAGACATGCTACCTATGCGTATTTCGCATAAACCAGACCTTTGCTAAAATAAAAACAAAATGGTTACATTGCATTATCGATCTGGCCATTTAAGATAGAACATGCTACATATCTGTTTGGAGCTAAAACTAGACATTTGCAGAAAGAGACAATGACATGGTTAAATTGCCTTTTCTATCTGACCATTTCAGCTAAGACATACTACATATGCGTATTTCGCATAAACCAGACCTTTGCTAGAATAAAAACAAAATGGTTACATTGCATTATCGATCTGGCCATTTAAGCTAGAACATGCTACATATCTGTTTGCAGCTAAAACTAGACATTTGCGGAAAGAGACAATGACATGGTTAAATATTATTCTCTATCTGACCATTTCAGCTAAGACATGCTACATATCTGTTTGGAGCTAAAACTAGACATTTGCGGAAAGAGACAATAACATGGTTAAATTGCATTCTCTATCTGACCATTTAAGGTAAGACATGCTACATATCTGTTTGGAGCTAAAACTAAACATTTGCAGAAAGAGACAATGACATGGTTAAATTGCATTCTCTATCTGACCATTTAAGGTAAGACATGCTACATATCTGTTTGTAGCTAAAACTAGACATTTGCTGAAAGATAAAGAAATGGTTAAATTGCATCCTATAGCTGCACATTACACTAACAGTTTAAGACTACAGTGGCAATTGTCTAACTAATTAACCATGTTGTGCACAAATACTCACCAACGAGATACCCAGGGGGAAATTGTCTTTCCTCAAACTGATGCCACAGGGACGACAGAGAGAGGATGTGGACATCATGACATGCCCCGCCGAAATTCACACACACCTGAATAATCCGCATCCGTGCCTCACAAACATACTGCACGTTGAGGCTATGGAAATGTTCGCGATTTCGCAAGGGCAAGTCATCAGCTGGAGCACGCAGCGCAATGTGGGTGCAATCTATTGCTCCCAAGACATTGGGCAATTCAGCGATAACAAATAATTCCCTCTTCAGGTGCCTCCAATCATCATTCTGAGGGAATCCTATGCAATGCTTACTGATACATACCATGGCATCCAGAAAGTGATCAAACACCACCGAGAATGTACCTTGAGCCAGGCCATTCATGTACATCTCTCCAGATTGAAAACTCCCGGAGACCAGGACATATATACAACTTAGCATCTTAGTGATGCCAGGGACAGCAGTCCTTATTCGTATACGTGGCTCCAGATGAGGTCTAAGAACATCGTAAAGGCCAATGAGCTGTTCGCGATTGAGCCTATACTTGTCATAAACCTCGAAGTCACTCATGGTTTCCAAGGTGGGTCTCGCCCTGTAGACACGAGGACCTCTAACCAAACAAGCCCTTCGTCTCTCTTGGAGCCATGGAGGCTGCCTGATTCTATTAACTGCTACTTGTGCAACAGCACCACCAGCAGTGTCTATCAGATCATCATCCATATTTGCCAAGCTTAGCAGCACAAAGCCAAACAGCAGAGCAAACAAAACGCAAGGAGTAACAAGGTATGCAAAAACACAGAAGCGAATTGACACAATGTCGATCACAAGGGACGCTTTGGCCATGTTGTTTGGGGGATTTATAGTGCAGTTAGTCCAATGGTAGTGAGTTTGTAATGATTGTTGATTGTATTCACTTGTTTGTATGTGAGCGGCGCGAATGCTTTCAAAGTGGGCGGTTTTTTAGGTGTTTGCTGAAATTTTGTTTTCCACCAATGAATCGCAATGTGAAAGTGTAAAATGTCACACATACAGTGCATCTTCGTAATGTTTGTTCATATGCGTAATAAATACTTAATAAACGTGATCTTATAGTAAAAAGCACACATCCATACTAACATGAATGAAAGTGCATACTTGTGTATAATGTGCATAGAATCTGATCAATCAATGTTGCTGCAATATTGTTTGTAAACGATAAAGTAACAGCTGCCATCTGTAATATTGTATATATAAGTGATTAGCGAGATGTCAATATTGTACGCGTTGAGATTAACAGGTAAGAGAACCTAAGGTTTAAGGGTTTAATATAGCACTCATTCCTACTAATGTTGATTATAAAAAATTTAATTTTTATTACTTAAAGTTTAAAAAATAATAAAGGAGAGTCAACCCCTTTATAGTACCCACTAGCTCGCTGTGCACCTTGTCCCCCTGTTTCCTGGCCGATAGCAGCTCCCTCGGCTTCAGGTGACAGGGACAAGGGACAGCAATTAAAACCAATATAAATGTGCACCGAGGTGCTTACAAATTCCACAAACGCGTTTCGGCCGTGTAAACCAGCCTTTGTCAATGTGTAAGAGCAAACCGAGGCCCGGGTGCCACCCTCTTATATAGTGCTAACACAGACTGTCCCCACCAATCCGCTTCGGCCTTTGACAACGCCCCTCACCGCACCAATAAGCCACTGTGCATTCAGGGCGTATCCTGATGCTTACATTTGATAGGATTGCCTGGAGCGGCTTCGTCTCTACTGGTTTTTAATTGGTTGCGCGTAATAACAACTTATACTCATTCGGTAAACAAACAAATTTCCTAAGAGTAAACATATTGAGTTATTTGTAATGTCCATCGTCTCGTAATAATTAATAGCTGATACCATCATTGCTATATATGACTGTTCGGGTTTAAGTCTTTAGCAAATGCTCTTTGTAATTCAGTGTTAGACTGTCCTGTCTGCACGGCTAGTCGTAATCTGATTAAACAGACTTAATCGTTATTCTATGCTCATGCATTAAACGACTACTATCTTTTCATCGTTGACATAACATATTTTGACAAAATCTTGTTTGGTTATATTTTCTAACTTTATTGTGAGTGTGGCTATTTCCAGGGCGGATTATAGTATTATAATATTCTTCAACTAAAGTTTTTAAGTGAATGACTTTCAATTCCAATTGCCACTTTATCATTTCTGTAGTGTTCGAGTTAAGTGATTCCTTATAGTAAGTCGTGTGACTACTGACTAAGTATAGTCATTCAGATCACCACAAGTAAATAATAGTCATATATCTAGAACTAAGAGATTACTATCCAGTTTAATCTCTGTTTTGTCTATATTGAGTCTAAAATTCACGTTCTCTAGCAGAGTCATGGCCCATTAATATTTATTATGGAATTTCTATGCGAAGTTGGTAATTCTATTATATTTAACCTAGTTATACATAGCCATCAATCACAGACAGTATGTTAGCTTTGACATGTGTGCATTACATGTATCAAGATTTCCAAAAAAGAAATAATGTCACTGAAGTTTAGCTTTATATCTTTATGGTATCATTATTATTAATGCTTCATTTCGATGGTGTAAATCAAATATGTTAATTGATAGGCAAAGTATTGCCTGACTAGAGTATGAAGTCAAATATGTTTATATCATCTCTTATAGGTAAAGATGTATTGTACTCCTATTATAATTCTAGCATGTTATGTTAATGTGATAAGACTTATGTAAATGCTTATCAACCTAGATATATAATCCTCACATAGTAGTATTAGTATGAAAATACATATACAATATGTTTGGGATTTGTTGTATATGCTTTTTATAAACGGAGGATGTTTATGAGAGTAGTTGTTAGATTATAGTCGTAGTTGGCAACTGAAAGGGGAGAACAGATATAGCACTATGGGCGGCAAGTTAAGACAAAATAACTTGTTACTTGTATGCACAATGTACCATATGAATGTTGATTTTACATTCACAATATTAATCATCTTGTGTTCCATTTCGAACACTTGAGATGTTTTTAATTATCATGGAATGTTATTTGAACTAAAATCAACATTTTCATTCTACATTTATACTACATTGTAAAGTATTGTTCTAAATACAGATTCTGAAAACTAAGATTATCATTCCTCCTAATTTACAAGAAAACCCAATAATTATTTGCTTCGTTCATTCCGTGTGGCATTACTGTGTTCAGTTTGAATATCCAGCTCGTTTCTTTTTGTAACAGAGTATTCTCAGTGCTACCACCTCTAATGCCCGGTTTCACCTTTTCTATGCCCCAACACTCGAAGGATGTAGTTTTACCTGCATGGTTTAGCAGGAAATGTTTTGCTACACTTGTGATTTTTTTACCTTCTTTCATATCTTTTTCGGCATTACGTATGTTACTGAGGTGTTCGGTTATTCTGGTACCCAATTTACGAGTTGTCATGCCTGTGTATATTAAATTGCATGAACATGATAAACAGTATATGACATTCTCACTCTGACAGTTAATATGAGTTTTAATTTTCCAATTCTTTGAAAATCTGTCAGTTATAGAGTCTTTTTTAGTCATAAACTGACAGATTTTACAATGGCCACACGGAGTGGAGCCTTGATATATTGGCTTTTTATTTCTGTTTCTGTCAAAGTGACTTTGTGTGAGATTATCTCTTAAATTTCTGGCACGTCTGAACGTAAAAGATGGTCTTTCCGGTATCAATCCTTTTAAACATTCATCACTTTGGAGGATATGCCAGTGTTTTTTTACAATTGAGCTCACTTTTTCACTTTGATTATTATAGGTGGATATAAATCTAATGGTGTTCTCATCTGATCCACATTTTTTGTTTTTCGGTTTTAGAAGATCTGACCTATTTTTAGCTAGTGCTTTTTGATAAGCCTTGGCTAGTAGTTTCTTTGAGTAACCCCTTTGAAGTAGTCTTTCTCTTAATTCTGTTGCCGCTTGTTTGAAAGAGTTTAGGTCTGTGCAATTTCTCCTTATTCTAAGGTATTCACCATATGGTAAACTGGTGATTGTGGACGGATGATGGTTGCTATGTGCGTGCAGAAAAAAAATATTGTACGCGTCCCTTTAAAATCGCAATAATACTGAAGAACTTCCGGCTGTCATCTGTAGTATTGTATATATAAGTGATTGGCGATATGTCAATATTGTACGCGTCCCATTAAAATCGCACTAATAATTCTGAACTTCCGACTGTCATCTGTAGTATTGTATATATAAGTGATTTGCGAGATGTCAATATTGTACGTGTCCCATTAAAATCGCACTAATAATTCCGAACTTCCGGCTGTCATCTGTAGTATTGTATATATAAGTGATTTGCGAGATGTCAATATTGTACGCGTCCCATTAAAATCGCCATAATAATGATGTTCCAAACTCTTGTTTACATATATGTTGTATTGTAGTATTGAGTGCTAAAGTTCTGAAAGGGGCGGTACAGTCCTAAAGCTATAATGTGTATGGTTGAATCTTCTAATGACGTCATCATATTATCAACCTGCCTGTGCAGTTATGAAATCCTCATTGTGTTGTTGTATTTTATTACATTGTTATTGTGTGCTGAATAAAATATAAATGTGTGCTTTGTGGTTGTGTGATGCGTGTTATGTACATCTATTAGTATGTATTGTGATTGTCTCCCACATATGCTGACTTCTATAAAG
Source organism: Bombina bombina (assembly GCF_027579735.1). NCBI lineage: Eukaryota > Metazoa > Chordata > Amphibia > Anura > Bombinatoridae > Bombina > Bombina bombina. The sequence continues at coordinate 24,051 of NW_026511224.1, read as the reverse complement.
CAGTGTAGCATTGTTGTTCCTTCCCAAAAAGTGACAGCTGTAATCTGTTCTAATGATGTTCTTATTGTACATAATTCCTAATGGTATATTGTGAGCGAATCATGATGTTAAAGGGAAAGTAAAATCCCTATTTTCTGTTTCGTGATTCATAGAGAGAATGGTGAAAAAGTAATGTATGTGCATTCATGAATGATCATGTGTTAAGCCTATGTAGATATGCTGTTGCTGCAAGCATATGAGTTGAATAAATGAAATGCTATAATAAAGGTAAATGAGAGGTGTTTCCAATTGTCTACTGTTTGTGAATCCTGAAATGTTCCAATTATTTTTCTGTCCGTTTAAATCTGATGTAATTGTTGAAAATGTTTATTACTAGTGATGGGGATTTGTAGTTGAAGTAATGTAAAAGTATCAAACAATTTAATGTTGGTGTGAATTTCCCATAGGGAAAATCCATAACTCCATAGGGAAATAACCATTTCTTGATCTATTTGTCATAGCGGGCTAACGCAGAAAAACATGAGTTATTTTCCGAATTCTATCGCTGGTATTTAGAGTTTTCTTGTCTACGCTTTTTGCATGCACAAGCACGACTTCCCCATAGAAGTCAATGGAGGCTAAAAATTTGTGTGTAAATAAAATCCAAGACTGGTTTTGAGCGTGAAGTGAGTGACGTCATGGTCTTGTGTGAAAAAGTAGCTAAATCGTATTTATTTCGTAATCAAATTCTTCTTTGTGTATGTAATGTGGTGTATCTTGTTTGTATGCATCGATGAGTGTATGTATGTGATAATATTATTAGTTAGATGTAGCTATATGAGTGCCTGTTCCCGTCTGTCAATGAAAGTCAATGGCAAAATGGATTTGTGTTGTTTTTTTTCTTACACCCGAGATCTTGCAACTTTGATCCTTTCTATTTTGACGTGAAAATATGAAAAATGAAAAATAAATATAGTGTAGTGTTTGTATGAATGTAAGTGTACTTTGTGTAATATTTTTCTTGTGATTTGTGGATGTTTATTTTGGCGTTAGATGTTAACTACTGGGTCTGGGTTGTCGGTAATGATTTCAGCGTTATGAAATTTTTGAGTGTCGGTAAGGAAACTCTAAATACCAGCGGGCAGTAAAAAGCAGCGTTAGGAGCCCTTATTGCTGGTTTTTACGGTGGCCGCAAAACTCTAAATCTAGGCGATAGAGATTACATAGATATAAATGCATACACATGTCAAAATATGTATATATGTATATATATATATATATATATATATATATATATGTTTATATGTGTGTACATATGTATTTATATGTTTTACTGTATATGTACTGTACATGTTTAATATTCCAATATTCTTCACTTACAGGATAATGTAATTTTTATTGTAAATTCATATTTCTATATATGTGTATATACATATACCTGTATATCTATTCCTTTAGATATATAGGTATAGATATCAATTTTACATGAACAGTATCAGATATATATATAGGGCTCCATGTACCAAGCTGTCTGCGAGGTCTTCGTGACTATTTTCTTCTAAATTTCTGCATGCGGATCAATAGCCGTATGTACCAAGCCCCGAATTAATTGAAAACTTTACATTTACAAATGTCGAGTGAACTTGTCCGCAACTCTTGCATTCCATTCTTTTTTGTAGCTATAAAATACTCGCTCGACATAAATCTCGCACAAAACAGTAATTACTAAACTATCTATTTATACGCTCGTGAATTTTTCCCCACCTACCTCGTGAAAAATCCCTCGCCAGCTTATAGGTGGTGAGCACCATAATAAACAATAGGGTCTACAACATATATGCCTACAACTGATATAAAAGAGGGCCAATACCATTGAATTTTTACTCACTTTTGATCCTGCTAGCCATGGAGACATTTCTTCAACTGTATATTCTTTGTCTGATGCAAATCAGAGGTAGAAGGCAAATTCGTCAAACTGATACCATAGATAATGTGGTTCGAAGAAGGAGATTGCGGGTACAGCGGGTATTCCTTCCTCTGGTTCCTATAGATGCCCTTTCCGATAGAGAGGTTATTCAAAGTTCCGTCTGGATCGACATTCAATATTGACTTTATATGCTCAAATCGCACATTTTCTAGAGCCAGTGACGGCACGTTCAAGGGCCATTCCCGGAATCCTCAAGTTTCTTGCTGCCCTGCACTTTTTTGCAACAGGATCATTTCAGGCAGTGTCCAGCGTCATAATTGGTTTCAGTCAGTCTGCCTTTTCGCGTCATCTATCCAAAGTTATCGATGCACTCATACATATATTCCCTGAATATGTTTGTCTACTTTTTTTTCGGATACTCGTAGTTTGCTTTGCACGACAACCAAATAAATAGTCATACGAGTCTAGAACCATATCGACAAGAACCAGGTTCTGCTGGTGTGAGAAGTGTGGATTCTTCGATTTGCTTGTCTGTGAATCCAATCGAGAAGTAGCCATACTTAATTTATCAATAAAAATAAAAGTCAGTAAAGCTTCAGGTTTGGAAATTATGTAGTCTGACAAAATCGAGAAATTATACTTTATATAGTGCAGCAAAATGTTCCAGCGACAAATGTTCTGACACCTACAGTCACGTGGGACAAACATGACTGACAAGTTGTAAGAAAATAATAGTACATTTGCAACTAGCGAGGCGTCATATGTATGAATCATACGCCTGTGCTCCATGTGGAGCGAGTCGAGCAGACACGTTGTTGGCGAGCAAATTGACGCTTTAGTACATGGAGCCCATAGAATAATAATAATAAAAAAGTACATTATTTTCTATGTGAAGAACATAGGAATGTAAAATGTATGTTTTATGCATTGTATTCTGTGATTTAGACCTTAACGAAGTCAGGTTAGCACACATTAAAAGTTAGTAATCTTAAGGAACGTTATTGAAATATTACATATAAAATATAAAAAATTATAAAAAATATTATACATACTGTCACTCCACTCGTCATCTTGCCCCTAGTGGGCAAGTGGTAATTAGAAAAGAATAAAGTTAAAGGGACATGAAAGCCAATTTTTTTTCTTTCGTGATTTAGAAAGAGCATGTCATTTTAAACAACTTTCTAATTTACTTCTATTATGTAATTTTCTTCATTCTCTTGATATCACTTGCTGAAAAGCATATCTAGATATGCTCAGTAGCTGATGATTGGTTGCTGCACCTAGAGGCCTTGTGCGATTGGCTCACACATGTGCATTGATATTTCTTCAACAAAGGATATCTAAAGAATTGAGCAAATTAGATAATAGAAGTAAATTGGAAAGTTGTTTAAAATGGCATGCTCTATCTGAATCATGAAAGTTTAATTTTGACTAGACTGTCCCTTTAAGCAAACATATTCAAAACCAAAGACAAGATTTTGTTGTTCTGATATGAGAGTATTAATGACAGATTAAATGAATACCAAGGCCTCCATGTACGAAGTAGTATTAACTGCTCCGGAGTCCTTGCGGGGGAAAGGCTTGCACATATGAGCATGCTTCCCGCAATGTTAGAAGCAACACTCATTAGACAGTTACTTCTTACACTCTTTGCCACCTCTGGGATGGCATAGAGAAATCACCCCAAACTCACTTGCTCAGGGTGATTGACAGACCCTTCTCTCATGTGATTGGTCACAAGAGATAAGTAGTGGGCATTACAAACTAATTAGAGTATGTAATGATGCATATGGGCCAGCAAGCGAACAGATCCATTTCCTGTATGCAGCAAAGGCGTGCAGACAATGGGCTAGATTTATTAAGCAGCTGATGCTGCTTTCTACATAGAGTCCTATTTGCTTGGTAAAGCGTAATGTTGAACAGAAATGATGACATGTATAATATAAGAGGTTAGAGAGTATGTGGTTTGCTCCTTAACTCGTCTGCCACCTTTCAGGTGGCGGACTGCAATCATCCCAATCCAATCGTGATGATTGACACCCCTTGCTAGCGAATGTGCAGGAGGCGGCATTGCACAGGCATTTCACCAGAAATGCCTGTGCAATTTTAAATGCCGACAGCGTATGCTGTCTGCATTTAACAATGTCGGGCGGACATGATTCAGTCCTCCAGCCATTTGATAAATCAGCCCAACTTCTCAAGTTGAGCAGCTTGTCTGCACGCCGGTAAATATATGGAGGCCTATTTGCTTGGTAAAGAGTAATGTTGAACAGGAATGATGACATGTATAATATAGGTCAGAGAGTATATGGTTTTGACTACTGGAGACTTAAAGGTTTGTTCATTAATCAAATATATTAAGATATTTTTTATTTTTTTTTATTGGCTTGTTTTTTTTTTTTTTTTAAAGAATGACAATTATAGCATAACATATAGGTTTGGTATAACTTATAGGTCCATGCTCTAAGGGGATGAATTTTAAATAGGGTAAAGTATACTTGTGAAAGTGAAATGCAGATGAAGACTACTTAAAGGGACAGGAAACCCCAAAATTTTCTTTCATGATTCAGATAGAGAATACAATTTTAAACAACTTTCTATTTTACTTCTATTATCTAATCTGTTTTATTCTCTTGGTATCATTTGTTGAAGGAGCAGCAATGCACTACTGGTTTCTAACTGAACACATGGGTGAGCCAATGACAATCAGTTTATATATGCAGCGACCAATCAACAGCTAGACCTAGGTTCTCTGCTGCACATGAACTTGCCAAGATAAACATTTCAGCAAAGGATAACAAGAGAAAGAAGAAAATTAAATAATACAAGTAAATTGTATAGTTGTTTGAAATTATATTCTCTATCTGAATCATGAAAGAAATTTTTGGGGTTTCATTTCCCTTTAATGACAAAATGTTAAATAGAAAAATGTAATCAGCAAACAATGACCCCATTAAAATCCATCAGAAGAGTCATGCAAAAAAAAAAATCATATGTAAGCTTAGGTAATCTTTAGTATCTTATTCTAAGCCATTTGAAGAGCAATAATTTAGTAAAACTCAGAGCTGCATAGATGATATCACACCTCAGGTTAAGCACTCAAAATAAATAAAAGAAATGGTAATTCAAAGGCTTTTCAAAAGGTCTTTAATATATGCTCTAAGAGACCTCCATAGACACAAAAACATGCATCTATTGCTAAAGTAAAAGATGCCAGGAATCAAATCATTGTTAATTATCACTACCTAATGTGTTAGAATTCAGTTTAACCTAACCATCAACATCAATATATGGAGAGTGCATTTAACAGTATCATATAATTTTGCATCATAATTTATCATAATTTACTTTTTTTGACATCTAAACACTTCATTGTAATAGTAATTAAACATTCTAATATCTGTTTTCAAAGTGTGATTTAAGCTATATTGTATTTATTTTTTAATGAAACAAAAAACTATCTTGTTATTTTAATTGGGAATTTGTGTAACAAAAAAAGAAAAGAAAAAAAAGATGCCTGAATAAAGAATAAATGGGTTTTCAAGTGGTCAAAGCTACTGGATTGGATATATTTAAAAAAAAAAGTTCAAAGAAAATAATTGGTGGTCTTTAAGCAGTGATAAGCTGCTAAAAAACACAGGAAAATTAGGCTTTTCATTACTCAACTGAAGGATCACATCATATCTTCTTATTTAGTAAAAACGTTGTGAGCATCTGCACGTATAAGACAAATGGTTAAAGAAAGAGAATTATAATTAAAGAATATTTCCACCTAAACATGCATTCGACAACCAATAAATATGCAATTTGGGAGGCACACAAATGCGTGCTCAGGGGAGAATTAATCAAACTAAAGGCCCAACACCAAAAATTACACCGACAGAAGTACAACGAGTTGTCAAACACATTTATCCATCTTGACTTAGCCCACAAGCTATCCCCCACAGATCCCTCTATAGCAACCGACTTGCACAATGCCAGACAAGCATTTGACGGTTTCCTACAAATCGAATACCAGACAATTCATGCAAAAAACAATAGTATGTTCTTCTACGAGAGTAATAGGTCGGGCAAACCCCTATTGAGAGCCCTGAAAAAGAAGAGACTAAAATCACACATAAACGAAATACAGCTACCAAACCTTCCTGTCACCCTGAAAATAACAAAAGACATCTTACAATACTTTCACAACTATTACTCCACCCTTTACAACATCCAAAAAGATACCCCAACACAGGGGTCTTCCCCGGAATTGATCTCCTACATCTCCCACGCGCAATTACCCAGTATAACATCTAATCAACTCCAAACCCTCAATAACCCAATTTCCCAACCTGAGCTTCTAGCAGCTATTAAATCGCTCAATAACGGAAAAAGCCCAGGACCAGACGGTTTCACCAGAAAATATTATCATGCATTTTCCCCCCTACTTTCACCTCATCTCACCCAACTCTTCAACAAAGTCACAGACACCAATCCATTCCCCCAATCAATGTTAGAAGCCCAAGTAGTAGAAATCCCAAAACCAGGTAAACCTCCAACTACGCCTGCTAATTTTCACCAAATCTCTCTTCAAACACAGATATCAAACTGTTCACCAAAGTTTTAGCCACCTGCATTAATACCATACTCCCCTCAATTGTACACATCAACCAGGCTGGATTCACTCCATTAAGGGAAGCCAAAGATAACACCATCAAAATTTTACTGTTAATGGAACATGCCACTGCCAGCAATATCCCCTCCACATTAATTTCAATGGATGCGGAGAAAGCCTTTGACAGGCTAAATTGGCAATTTCTGCAGGTGACACTGAAACAATTCAGCTTTGACCAAACCTTCACCGGAAAGATTTTTTCCCTTTACAATAGGCCTCAAGCCAAAATTAAATTAAATGATACCCTATCCCACCCATTCGACATTACAAATGGTATGCGACAGGGGTGCCCTCTCTCTCCTATACTGTTTGTTCTCGCTATGGAGGTGTTATAGCCTCACTCATTAGAGGCAACACAGACATCCAAGGATTCACGATTGCCAATCGAGAATACAAAGCCACTCTATATGCCGACAACCTCTTTCTCATGCTTACACAACCCAACAAATCCATTCCCCCCCCCCCTTTTTCAGACACTCCTCTTGTATGGCACCTTCTCCAATTTTAAGATAAACATTTCCAAATCAGAACTATTCCCAATCAGACTCAGCATAACAAGCTTAAAATGATTCAAACACTGGCACATTTTTGCATCCAGCCCAATTCCATAAAATACCTTGGGGTCCACATATCCCCCAACACTCAGGTAACACTGGATTCTAACTACAAAGCAACAAATGATGCAATACTAACCCCTTATGAGATCATGAGTAGCAAGCCAATTTCATGGCTGGGGAGGATTAATTCAGTCAAAATGATTCTTCTCCCCAAGCTAATATACTTATTCCAAACCCTACTGATCAAAATTCCCAGACCACTAATCCACAACCTCCAAAAATTCCTCATCTTCTACATATGGCAACACAAAAGGCCTAGAATAGCTACTGCCACACTCTACCGCCCCAGGGAGCTAGGTGGCCTTGGGATCCCAAATCTCACCCAATATAGACTTGCTTCCTTCTACACCAGAATCATACATTGGTGTAAATATTCAAACTATAAAGAGTGGATCCTCCTAGAACACTCATTGTCCTACACTCCCCACCTCGGCAGCAAATGCTGGCTACCCCACTAACAAAATTAATTTGCAAACAACACTCCCAGCAATCACCAGAGAAACCTTTAAACTATGGGACATATATATCAGACAATACTACCCCATCTCCACAATACCATCCCCGCTGACACCCCTTTTAAAAAATGTAGACTCCCCCTTTCAACCACCGAGCCGAATGACCCAGACACATCATATCACTAATTCTCTCCCCTGCCTTACAATCATTCACGACCAAAAAATCAAACCTCTAACCGAAATCGCCCCCATTCTGGGAAATAGACACTTAAACTGGTTTTTATATCAACAACTCGCAAACTTCCTCTCTAAACACCCTCAGAAAACACATCTGACACATTCCCATACTAGCTTTGAAAGCAGCTGTTTCCTTGACACACTCAATAGGGTCTTCCTATCTTTTTCATATCAAATGCTCATGCAACCGTACAATACGTTCATACCCTTTATTCACACATAAATGGGAGAGAGAAATTGGCACCACTCTAACCCAAAAGGAATGGCTAAACATTTTCTCTCATATGACAAAATCTTCGTCATCCATCTATGTAATGGATATGAACATTAAAATATTATATAGATGGTACTACACCCCATCCCGACTACACACTATCCTCCCCGGGCTCTCGCCGGAATGCTGGAGGGGCTGTAAAGCAATGGGTACCCCCACACACATTTGGTGGACTTGCCCTACCGCCCAGGCATATTGGGAAACTATCAAAACTGAGTTTGAGAAGATCTTATTCATAACCCTTGAGCTTAATATATGTTTTTTTATCTTTAATAAATTCACCCGAGTAAAATGTAAACTACACCTAGCTTTGTTGACCATCATGACAAATTCAGCAAAAAGCTAATTCCAAAAAATTGGAAAAGCCAAAATCTCCCATCTATCAACGTTTGGAGGGAAACAACTTCCCAATCCCTCCAATTGGAGAAATATCACTACTCCTGCAACAAGCAAATAGACGATTACCACTCAATCTGCTTCCTATGGGAAGAATACCTTAACTCGACCCCCTCCACACCCACAACCAATACCTTCCTATCTCTCCCACACTCAAAGTCGTTTATATCATCCACAGAATTGAAGTCACACCTCATTCCCCTAAACCATTCACATAAAAACATTCATGCTTCTCTCTGCAGAAACAACTACTTTTTGTTTTTTGTGTTATGTTTTCTACACTCATTCATATAATATCTTATGCATTTTAAAGTTGTATGTACAGTGATCTATATATCAACAACCAAGCTCTGTTAGCAATCTACTGTATATACCCATGCAAAGGAGAAACTGTAACTGTTTAATGCTTGCAAGATAACAGAGCTAAAATTATCTTTATTTCTCATTGTATGTATTGTTTGCATATTTCTCAATAAAGCCTTTTGAAAGAAAAAATTAATTTAATAAATTATTGAACATCTTTCCCCCATAAAAAAATAGATTAAATTGTTCTCAATCCCATGGGAAAAAGCAAATAAGTTACACAAGAGGCTTAAAGGGCCATGATACCTACATTTTGAAACACTTGAAAGTGATGCAGCATAGCTGTAAAAAGCTGACTAGAAAATATCACCTTAGCATCTCTATGTAAAAAAGAAAGATATTTTACCTCAAAATATCCTAAGTATTCACATTCCATTGTAAAGGACTTTAAGCAGCAAATCAGTATGCCTGTCCCGGGACCTGCAAGGGAGTGAGCCTCATGCACACTCATGTTATTTCCCTATTCAGTTTAAGGAAGTTTACTTCAAACTCTCATGAGAGTTAAGTGAAATCTCATGAGATCACAGTAAAAGAGTTTATGACCTCAGCAGTGTTGATGCTGTTTGGCTGCAGTTCATTTTTTCATTTTTTTTTTTTTTTTACCTGCCGCTGAAGTATAACTTTTTAGACAACACTTACTCTGCTGAGCTGAGGAGATTGCAAGGTAAAATATCTTCCTTTTTTTTTTTTACATAGAGATGCTAAGGTGATATTTTCCTGTCAGTTTTTTACAGTTATACTGCATTAGTTTCAAGTGATTTAGGAAATCAGTATTATGTCCCTTTAACTAGAAATTATGATTACTGGTAAAACAAAAACCATCACTACAAGAATTATATGAGTAAGAAAAATGCATATGTAATGAAAGACATATACAAATTATTTGTAATCACATTGGCACCCAAATTTTGGTCAATAATGTGCACTATGCTATCAACTACATTTCCTGTCAATCTGAGGAAACATTTAGTTGCAATGGGAAAAAAGCATAGCAGCCCTTAGACATTTACTGTGCAAAATTAATAATCTTCTGACATAAGATTGTCTCATCAATCTTCTTTATTTCATATCAGAGGATGACATTGTGACCACACATGCCTTTTTGGTTTGTGTATAGTCACTAGCTCAGAGAGTTTTATTTTGTTCAGAGTTAATTGTCTCCATTTTTAATAAAGAACTTCTTTTTTTATGTGTCCAGTCTGTTGTGTAAAGTGCAGTTGGGCATCAAATAATATGATGAACCTTTTACACATGACATTACTTCATGATAAGAAACTTGCCCATTAACATTAGAAACAAAATAGAACAGTCCTTAGCCTTATCGCTATACAGAACAATTATAATTCATATTGAACTGGTATACGATATGCTATTCTTCCGCAGCTGTGTTTTCATTTAAAGTCACCTGCTTTCAATCACAGTACATGGGCATATGCATATATATATATAGAAAATGAGGAGATGAAAGCACTCACTGGACTATGGACAGCAGTATCAAATAAAATATCCTTTATTGTGACGTTTCGGGACCAACAGCGTCCCTTCTTCTGACAAACAAAAGGTGAAAAAAGCAAACATTTAAAGGCCCCTAAACCACTCCCCATAGTGTCCTACCAATCAAAATGTGCCATGTGCAAAGGAAAATGAGCCGTGTGCAAAACCGGCATTGATCCTAGTGTTTAAGACTCAAATACACATTAACTTAGTGAAAAGTGTACATAGATTCATGCCTGTGTATATATATTATTATCTCTGTGTGTGTGTGGTGTTAATTTGTCATAAACCGTATCCGATCATATACATGCTCAATATTGTCCGTGGTTCACTAATACTGATAGAAAGGAAAACAACATCTGATAGGCGGAGATCACACACCCCTGTTATGTGATAGGCTCAGCCGATACGTCTCACAAACCCACGCCTTTCAAAACACCGCAAGCCAACTGCGAGAGTACAACATGTAAACACCTGAGCTGATTGGCTGCATGTGACCTAGTAGACTCACTATCACGAGCAATGCCGGAACCGCTGCTCTGATGGTTGTCATAGTTCCCACAGTAAACAGGTCCCCCTGCTACGTAACAGGCCATATTCAATGACCCTACACACCTCTAAATGTCAGCGCTCCAAGTCCTTATACCACACTAATCACATGACATCAAAAAGGCACAATTCACAGTTCGAACAACACGCCGCGATCACCAATGCCTAATGTGGCGGTTGCTATGGTAACCCGAATACAGAACTCAAACCCCGAATTTGGCCGCGTAAAGTGCCAACAAAACGTTACACACACAACATCACAATGGCATAGCTGACATCCACAACCGCCATCATCCTCACTAGCCTCCGCGGTCATTACGGTAGCCAATGTCAACCCCAATGCTGGCTGTCTACAGTGCCAATTCAGTACATGATGTGGCACCATGAGCCACTCTCAAAGCGGATGGCTAAGTTAATCTCGGGAAAAAGAGGGGCAAAAAGAACTGTATACATTGTATGCTTATAACATACATGTGTTCAGATCCCGCAGGCCTATCAAATAGTGTATAATATCACTATTTGATAGGCCTGCGGGATCTGAACACATGTATGTTATAAGCATACAACGTATACAGTTCTTTTTGCCCCTCTTTTTCCCGAGATTAACTTAGCCATCCGCTTTGAGAGTGGCTCATGGTGCCACATCATGTACTGAATTGGCACTGTAGACAGCCAGCATTGGGGTTGACATTGGCTACCGTAATGACCGCGGAGGCTAGTGAGGATGATGGCGGTTGTGGATGTCAGCTATGCCATCGTGATGTTGTGTGTGTAACGTTTTGTTGGCACTTTACGCGGCCAAATTCGGGGTTTGAGTTCTGTATTCGGGTTACCATAGCAACCGCCACATTAGGCATTGGTGATCGCGGCGTGTTGTTCGAACTGTGAATTGTGCCTTTTTGATGTCATGTGATTAGTGTGGTATAAGGACTTGGAGCGCTGACATTTAGAGGTGTGTAGGGTCATTGAATATGGCCTGTTACGTAGCAGGGGGACCTGTTTACTGTGGGAACTATGACAACCATCAGAGCAGCGGTTCCGGCATTGCTCGTGATAGTGAGTCTACTAGGTCACATGCAGCCAATCAGCTCAGGTGTTTACATGTTGTACTCTCGCAGTTGGCTTGCAGTGTTTTGAAAGGCGTGGGCTTGTGAGACGTATCGGCTGAGCCTATCACATAACAGGGGTGTGTGATCTCCGCCTATCAGATGTTGTTTTCCTTTCTATCAGTATTAGTGAACCACGGACAATATTGAGCATGTATATGATCGGATACGGTTTATGACAAATTAACACCACACACACACAGAGATAATAATATATATACACAGGCATGAATCTATGTACACTTTTCACTAAGTTAATGTGTATTTGAGTCTTAAACACTAGGATCAATGCCGGTTTTGCACACGGCTCATTTTCCTTTGCACATGGCACATTTTGATTGGTAGGACACTATGGGGAGTGGTTTAGGGGCCTTTAAATGTTTGCTTTTTTCACCTGTTGTTTGTCAGAAGAAGGGACGCTGTTGGTCCCGAAACGTCACAATAAAGGATATTTTATTTGATACTGCTGTCCATAGTCCAGTGAGTGCTTTTATCTCCTCATTTTCTAAATTCCTGGCTATAGCACCCTGGCAAGTTGCGGTCTGTTGGTGAGAGTGCATATACCACTAACAAACTTCTACATATATATATATATATATATATATATATATATATATTTCAGTATGAGAGAGAGTGTTCATAATAAAAGAGCTTCTACATATATATTCTCTGGTCTTACCAATATGTTGTATCAAAATTCCTCAAACAGCCCGTTAGTCCTCCATGGTCGGTCCACAGGATCCGTCTGGACAGAAGTCCGCTGGGCTATACTTCTCTCGCCTCACTTTTCTGCTGCTTCTGACCTGTACCTGCTCCCTTCGTCAACCATGGGCCGTAGCTGATGATGTCATCCACAAGCTCCGTCTCTCATACTCCGTCTCTCATACTATGTATGCTCAATGTGCCTTGCGCTGTCAGTGTCTATGAAGCTACCATTTCCCAGGGTCTGATAATTATTTTCTTGTGTTTAGTGCCTGTGCTCACTTGCACCCAGAATATTATAGAACACACAAATTGATAAGGAGCACCAGGCACTTGCATCAAAGGATGCTAAAATCCATTTACAACATCACACCACAATGTTCAAGGGTAGAGTTCCTACTTACGCGTTTCAGCATTTTCCATACTCATAGCATATAGGAACTATACCACTGTATCTCTGTTTAAAGATCTCACTATCCTCTGATTGGTTAATAACAATTAAAATTGTACTATCTACCCTATCACCGTTTGGATGTTCTTGTGTGTTCTAATCTCCTAACAGACTACATCACCTGGTGCTTATTAATTTACTTGGCAGACCGTTTGACTGCTATCTGTTTTAACCCCTAGGTATTCTTATGTGATGAACTAGGACTGAACCTCTATTATTTGTATATAGCCCACATTTCTCCACATATTCACTTTTATACAATGTTATTTTCAATAAAATAATTATCTCACTCTTAAATATTATTTTCCCTCAGTTCATTCTAACTCTGTACATAAATCATCATTAAATGTGTATCAAAAATACCTATCAACAACTTCCAATAACATACATTTGTCAATTATTTACTTTCATTTTGAGTTTTAGTTTTAAAGAAAAAAATACTAAGAGTTACTGTTTATATTAGTATTAGGTACAATTATCATATTGCTAATAATAGCATTTCCCTCGCCTTAATTAATCTCTCTTTATCTGCACACCCCTTTACTCACTTGCTTGTTATATTTAATAAAAGTAACTCATATGCATATATATATATATATATATATATATATATATATATATATATATATATATATATATATATGTGTGTGTGTGTGCATAATCATACAGAAAATATATCCAACTCTGAGTATGTGTGACACAATGTAATTACTGGCATGCTTCATTATTGCCAGAAGTTTATCACATCATACTCAGAGTTGAGTCCTAGAGGTATTCTGGATTTATGTTTATGAATCCAGAATACCTCCCTCAATGCCAGTTCTGATTCTCTGGTCTGTCCCCCTTTAGCTTTCTGTATCTTTTCTATTATCGTCCACCTTAAAGAGGTAGGACATTTATGATGCTAATCTTTGAAATGTTGAACAAGAGGCGTTGTTAGAGAACCATTTTTTATGTTACTGACATGCTAATTCTTTCTCGGACCTCCCTCGTTGTGAGTCCGACATACTGTAAATCACATGTGATACATGTGAGTAAATATATCACATATGTCTCTCTGCAATTAAGACACATTTTGTGATGAAACCTTTCCCCTGTAGCTGAACTCCCAAAGGATTTTCCTTCCTGGAGATATTCACAAGCTTTGCACTTTGAAATGCTACAGTGAAAAGTCCCCTTAAAAGTTAACCATGAGCTCTGTGTAACTGACTTTGTCCTCAATTTGGTGGGGGCTATGTGATTGCCTATGGACATGCCCCTTTTAAAAGAAAATCTGCAACCTTGTCTCGCAACTGATAATTTCTCATCTGCCTGTAATAGAGGAAGATGTTTTCCTATGATGGAACACATTTTATGATATTGATTACTATGGCCTAGATTTGGAGTTTGGCGTTAGCCGTGAAAACCAGCGTTAGAGGCTTCTAACGCGGGTTTCTTACGGACTCCGGTATTTAGAGTTCAGTTACCGACACTCAAAAAACACCTAACGCTCAAATTTCTACCGACACCTCAGAACCAGTAGTAAACATATACCGACAAAAAAAACATCCACGAATCACAAAACAAATATTACACAAAGTACACTTACACTCATACAAACACAACACTATATTTATTTTTCATATTTAATAATTTTTCATCAAAATACAAAGGATTAAAGTTGCGAGATCTTGGGTGTTAGAAAAAAAACAACACAAATCCATTTTCCCATTGACTTACATTGACACACGGGAAAAGACCCTCATATACCTACATCTAGCTAATAACATTATCACAAACATACACTCATCGATGCATACAAACAATATACACCACATGACATACCCAAAATATTTATTTATCACAAAAAGAACACGATTTAGTTACTTTTTCACAAAAGCTCATGACGTCATTCACTTTACGAGGAAAACCAGTCTTAGAAAAAAAAATTAACAAATTTTAGAGCCTCCATTGACTTCTATTGGGAAGACGTGCTCGTGCACGCGAAACCCTCATTTCCCTAATGCACGCAAATAGCGTAGACAGAAAAACTCCAAATACCAGCGCTAGAAAAGACATGATTTCATGCGTTAGACCCAGCTATGATAAATAGATCAAGAAATGACTATTTCCCTATGGTGGATTTATGGATTTTACTGTTTGAATATTCACAACACCATTAAATTGTTTCAGACTTTTATATTACATCAACTACAAATCAACATCACTAGTAACAAAATTTTTGTTTTAAAAATATTACATTTAAACGGACACAAAAATAATGTCAACTTTTCAGGATTCACAAACACTACACAATGGGAAAAAATTCTCATTTACCTTTATTATTGCATTTCAGTTATTCAACTCATATGCTTGCAGCAACTGCATATCTACATAGGCTTAACACATGATCAGTCATGGATGCACATACATTACTTTTAACATTCACTCATACATGTGCATTCAAATGATGGGGGAAAAACACATTACATTCTCTCTAGGAATCACAAAACACAACATATGGATTTTACTGTACTTTTAACATCATGATTCCATCACCAGAAACCATTAGGAATTACGTACAACAAGAATATCAGTACACCAGATTACAGATGTCACTTTATGGGAAGGAACAACAATACCAGACCGCTATATAGAAGTCAGCATATGTGGGACACAATCACAATATATACGTATATGTACATAACACGCATCACCCATCACGCAACCACAAAGCACACATTTAGATTTTATTCAGCACACAATAACAATGTAGTCAAATACAACAACACAATGAGGATTTCAGAACTACATAGGCAGGTTAATAATATCATGACCTCATTAGAAGATTCAACCATACTCATCACAGATTCACGACTGTACCGCCCCTTTCGGAACTTTAACACTCAATACTACAATACAACATATACGTAAACAACAGTTTGGAACAGCATTATTAAGGCGATTTCAATGGGACAATTAATAAATATTGTCAGATCGCAAATCACTTATATATATAATACTACAGATGACAGCCGGAAGTTATTCAGCATTAGTGCGATTTGAAAGGGGCGCATACAATATTCACATCTCGGCAATCACTTATATATACAATACTACAGATGACAGCCGGAAGTTATTCAGTATTAGTGCGATTTTAATGGGACGCATACAATATTGACATCTCGGCAATCACATATATATACAATACTACAGATGACAGCCGGAAGTTATTCAGTATTAGTGCGATTTGAAAGGGACGCATACAATATTGACATCTCGGCAATCACTTATATATATAATACTACAGATGACAGCCGGAAGTTATTCAGCATTAGTGCGATTTGAAAGGGACGCATACAATATTGACTGCTCGGCAATCACTTATATATACAATACTACAGATGGCAGACGGGAAGTTCGGAATTATTATTGCGATTTTAAAGGGACGCATACAGTATTGACAGCTCGGCAATCACTTATATATACAATACTACAGATGGCAGACGGGAAGTTCGGAATTATTATTGCGATTTTAAAGGGACGCATACAATATTGACATCTCGGCAATCACTTATATATACAATACTACAGATGACAGCCGGAAGTTATTCAGCATTAGTGCAATTTGAAAGGGACGCATACAATATTGACTGCTCGGCAATCACTTATATATACAATACTACAGATGGCAGACGGGAAGTTCGGAATTATTATTGCGATTTTAAAGGGACGCATACAGTATTGACAGCTCGGCAGTCACTTATATATACAATACTACAGATGGCAGCTGTTACTTTATCGTTTACAAACAATATTGCAGCAACATTGATCGATCACATTCAATGCACATTATATACAACTATGCACTTTCATTCATGTTAGCCTGGACGTGTGCTTGTTACTATAAGATCGCGTTTAAGAAATATTGATTACGCATATGATCAAACATTACAAACATGCACTGTATGTGTGATATTTGACACTTTCACATTGAGATTCATTGTTTGAAAATAACATTTCAGCAAACAACAAATAAACGCCCACTGTTAAAGCATTCTCGCCGCTCACATACAAACAGGTGAATACAATCAGCAATCATTACAAACTCACTACCATTGGACTAATTGTACTATAAATCCCCCAAACAACATGGCCAATGCATCACTTGTGATCCACATCAGATCAAGTGCTTACCTTGTTACGCTGTTTTGAAAGATGGATGATGATGACATGGTAGACGCTGCTGGTGCTGCTATTGGCGAACTAGCTGTTGGTCGAATCAGGCAGCCTCGGCGGCTCAGACTGAGACGAAGGGGTCATCTGGTTCGAGGTCCTCGTGTCTACAGGGTGAGACCCACCTTGGAAAACATGAGCGACTTTGAGGTTTATGATAAGTATCGGCTCAATCGCGAACAGCTCATTGGCCTTTACGATCTTCTTAAACCTCATTTGGAGCCACGTATAAGAATAAGGACTGCTGTTCCCGCCATGAGTAAGATGCTAAGCTGTCTATACGTCCTGGCCTCCGGGAGTTTTCAATCCGGAGAACTGTACATGCATGGCCTGGCTCAAGGTACATTCTCTGGGGTGTTTGATAACTTTCTGGACGCCATGGTACGTATCAGTAAGCAATACATAGGCTTCCCACAGAATGATGGTGATTGGAGGCGCCTGAAGCGGGAATTCGTTGATATTGCTCAATTGCCCAATGTCTTGGGAGCCATAGATTGTACCCACATTGCGCTGCATGCTCCAATTGAGGACTCGCCCTTCAGAAATCGCAAACATTTTCATAGCCTCAACGTGCAGTATGTTTGTGACGCACAGATGAGGATTATGCATGTGTGTGCGAATTTTGGAGGGGCTTGTCATGATGCCCGCATCCTCTCTCTGTCGTCCCTGTGGAGACAGTTTGAGGAAAGACAAATGCCCCCTGGTTATCTCGTTGGTGAGTATTTGTGCACAACATGGTTAATTAGTTTGACAATTGCCACTGTAGTTTTAAAATGTTAGCGTAATGTTCAGCTATAGGATGCAATTTAACCATATATTTTCCCCCCGCTAATGTCTACTTTTAGTTCAATGCAGATATGTGGCATGTCTTACCTTAAATGCTCAGATAGAGAATGTAATGTAACCATGTAGTTAGAATTTTACACAAGGCTTGATTTAGGAGAAATACGCATATGTAGCATGTCTTAGCTGAAATGGGAAGATATTAGCTAATGCAATTTAACCATGTCATTGTCTCTTTCCACTAATGTCTACTTTTAGTTCAATGCAGATATGTAGCATGTCTTACCTTAAATGCTCAGATAGAGAATGTAATGTAACCATGTAGTTAGCATTTTACACAAGGCTTGATTTAGGAGAAATACGCATATGTAGCATGTCTTAGCTGAAATGGGAAGATATTAGCTAATGCAATTTAACCATGTCATTGTCTCTTTCCGCAAATGTCTTTTAGTTCAATGCAGATATGTAGCATGTCTTCCCTTAAATGCTCAGATAGAGAATGTAATGTAACCATGTAGTTAGCATTTTACACAAGGCTTGATTTAGGAGAAATACGCATATGTAGCATGTCTTAGCTGAAATGGGAAGATATTAGCTAATGCAATTTAACCATGTCATTGTCTCTTTCCGCTAATGTCTTTTAGTTCAATGCAGATATGTAGCATGTCTTACCTTAAATGCTCAGATAGAGAATGTAATGTAACCATGTAGTTAGCATTTTACACAAGGCTTGATTTAGGAGAAATACGCATATGTAGCATGTCTTAGCTGAAATGGGAAGATATTAGCTAATGCAATTTAACCATGTCATTGTCTCTTTCCGCTAATGTCTTTTAGTTCAATGCAGATATGTAGCATGTTTTACCTTAAATGCTCAGATAGAGAATGTAATGTAACCATGTAGTTAGCATTTTACACAAGGCTTGATTTAGGAGAAATACGCATATGTAGCATGTCTTAGCTGAAATGGGAAGATAGAGAATAATATTGAACTAGATATTTTAAATTTAAAATAAACATTTGTTAATGGATTATCGTGTACAAAACTTTGTATTGTACTACAAATACTATTTTGAGGATTCTGTTAGAATTATGTTCTGTTCATAATTTATAGGTGATTCTGGGTACATGAGCCGGCCTTGGCTCATTACCCCCTTGCGTAGCCCGACTGATGTGTCTGAGGAGCGCTACAATAGGGCTCATAAGAGAACCAGGGCGGTGGTTGAACGGATGTTCGGGCTCCTGAAGATGAGGTTCAGGTGCCTGGACAGGTCGGGAGGAGCCCTCCAGTACAACCCAAAGAAGGTGGCTAAGATCGTTGTAGCCTGTAGCGTCCTGCATAATATTGCACAGCGGGCTGGGATGCTGCAGGCCGTCCGGCCGGACAGAAACCTCCTCAGAGATGAGGAGGATGATCCTGTTCTAGAGGGGCCATTCCGGGACGAGGGGCTCAATGTCAGAGCAGACATCATCAACCGCAACTTTAGACGGTAAAGAATAGAAGTTAGACTGGAGTATTATCAATAGATGTGAAATCTAGGGAAATGACAAGTAGAGAATTGTGCAAACATGTTAGGATTGTTCATCAAATGCTAAAAAATGTGTTTCATTTATTAATATAGGTGATGCTCTGGCCATTGGGTCCTGTAGCGAGTCTTTGCCACCTGGTTTTTAAAGAGGACATCAGCTGGTAAGTATAAATGTCTGGACTGTTGCTGGCATGAATTGTACACAAATACATCATATGGCATACATTTTATAAACTAGTATTTAGTTTACACATTACTTAAAATGTAAATACTCAGAAAGGGATCCTCTAGCATGACTATGGTTCAATGTCACACATTAGAGGTTTGTTCTGCTCAATATGACTCATCTTCACACTTGATAGAACATAACACAAGATGCTACACAGTAAGCTAGTGACAGAAATTTCTTATGAAATGGGGGGTGGGAGAGGGCTACAGAAATGATTCACACACTTGTAGTAATTTTGAATAAACTTTTTATGCCATTAGGGAGCTGACTTAATCTAAAGACTGAAAGGGAAGAATTAGAAGCCTGACAGTGAAGATTGCCCAGACTGACAGTGGAAAAAGCCAAGATTGAAATTGAAGTATACCAATGGGATCATGTCTGGCATTATCTTTCAAATCTGCTGATCTTGAAAACCATACAAAGACATGTTCACATGGTAAGTGCCAACTATTTGATAGAATAAGGCTGTTGAGGCATACTATTGGAGACACGTAGATGATTTTCAAATTTTTAGATGGGATTTCACAGTCCTCTATTTTTGAAATGATGAATAAGACACCTATTGAAGATCAACTGTTTACCCCTGAATTGACTTTCAAAGACCATGCATTATCCAGGTTGGTGTACCAATGCATGCTAGTTAAGAATCACAGGAAGAATGTTGAATATTAGTAGCTTACATACATTAGTCATATTTAGTTCTTAATTAGATATTTAGGGATCACAATCAGACACTTAGATGAATTTCTAAATTTTAGATGGGATTTCAGTCCTCTATTTTTGAAATGATGAATAAGACACCTATTGAAGATCAACTGTTTAGCCCTGAATTGACTTTCAAAGACCATGCATTATCCAGGTTGGTGTACCAATGCATGCTAGTTAAGAATCACAGGAAGAATGTTGAATATTAGTAGCTTACATACATTAGTCATATTTAGTTCTTAATTAGATATTTAGGGATCACAATCAGACACTTAGATGAATTTCTAATTTTTAGATGGGATTTCACAGTCCTCTATTTTTGAAATGATGAATATGACACCTATTGAAGATCAACTGTTTACCCCTGAATTGACTTTCAAAGACCATGCATTATCCAGGTTGGTGTACCAATGCATGCTAGTTAAGAATCACAGGAAGAATGTTGAATATTAGTAGCTTACATACATTAGTCATATTTAGTTCTTAATTAGATATTTAGGGATCACAATCAGACACTTAGATGAATTTCTAATATTTAGATGGGATTTCAGTCCTCTATTTTTGAAATGATGAATAAGACACCTATTGAAGATCAACTGTTTACCCCTGAATTGACTTTCAAAGACCATGCATTATCCAGGTTGGTGTACCAATGCATGCTAGTTAAGAATCACAGGAAGAATGTTGATTATTGGTAGCTTACATACATTAGTCATACATATTTCATCATTAGATATTTAGGGATCACAATCAGAAAAAGGAATACATATTATAGTTGATATAGAGGTATTTGAATGGACATGAAATATGACATTTATGTTCAACATATATATTATTGAAATGTGATTTACATTATTATGTATAATTAGAAAATCAGATTTTTTTTTTTATTACACAATATAATGTTTTTTGTTTTTTTTTAAATTTAATTAATAAATATCTTTAAAAAATGTTGAACAAAGTTAGAGCATAGACACAAGATGATTGTAAATGTATTTTATGAATCTTTGACTACGTGTGTATTAACTTTGTTAAAATTTTGTTTTTTAATTTCAGATTGGCATCTGATGACTTCCAGGAATATTTTTTTCTTTTTGGTTCAGAAACTATTAAATTTTAAAATGGTAATAATAAACATTTTAGTATTAAATACACTCTTTGGAACAGATTATAATAAATATCCATATAATCTGTCAATAAAAAACAATTTGACTCCCATGACTGGTAGTTGTCTATTTGACAAGCACATGCATAAGATCAAATAATGCATTAATTGTAGAAAATCCACTGATTCCGAGAATATTACATTAAACTATCTTTTTTAACATTCATTGGGGAGTGAGATCCATCGATGCTTTTCTTTTGAAATTCTTAGATGTTAAAATAATTTCGGATATGTAGTCAATTTCTCATAAATTATTTGTTTTCACTTTTAAGAAGGGGAAGTGGTTCAATTACATTAAAGTGACAGTGTTGTTGAATGTAAAATTAATTTTATAAGATCTTGTATCTTCCTTAGGTATCTCAAAACATTATTTGCTAAATTATTTTAATTTTTACATTTATAAATGGTAGGTCATTTAACTTGATATTTTTCACAAGCTAGTTATTGGATGGCAGGTTAATCGATTTGATTTTCTAGTGGAGTCATTTAACTATAGTTATTAATATTATGTAGTTTTTAAAATCTTACCTCTTGGGTTAGACATCACATATCTATATATAATTTTCATTCCCCTTTAGTTTATTTTGACAATGTTAAATCAACATTACAAATGTTTTTGTCCTTAAAGGGACATTCACAAAGTATATTGTGTATTGATTTTTAAATAATTCATAAAAGAATTTAAACATATTTAGAAAGTACTATAAAATTACATTCAGTCTTTAAATATACTTTGAAAAAAAAACATCAATGCACATATCTTAGTCAATTACATAAGGTATCTATGTGCAACCAACAATCATTATCAAAATAGCCTATGTAGATATGTATTTAATCCAAAAATATATATAATTACAATCTAATGATTGAATACCAAAACATATTAAGTTGTTCAAATATTATAATCTTTTCCAAAATGCATACATAACATATAGCTTAATGTCCCTCTAAGCTGAAGACTCCGAAATACCTCCTTTACAATATATATTTCAGTCAGTGTGTAAAACAATCCAGAAGTTAATCTAAATTTTATTTACTCATATCTTATACTAATTTATCAAAAGGAAGGTGCCTAGGTTTCTGATATTTCAAGCATTATTGTGAAATGTTTATTTAGTTGAAATAATCTTTATTGTCAAAAAGGAAGACAAGAGACATATCTAATACATCATGCCCCTAGTTCAGATAAACATATTTATATTCATTGTTACAGTCTCAGGACCTCTTATTCTGTTCGATAAAGTTTTATAATTCCATATATCTGTCTCAAACAACATGAAAATGAGTTGGAGGATGAAACAACTTCTTTCAGCAATTAGTATATCCATCCGGCTTTCCCAATGTATCTCCATCATTACTGAAATCTCTGAAAGTCCATAGAGTCCTAGGAAAAGCTCCCACCTACTGAAGTTGCCTTCAGGCATAGGAAATATATGAGGTCCTGCTTATTTTCCTGAAGTAGGAACGAAATTATCTATAGTCTTCCTTCCCCTCCCTTTTCTAATGTGTTTTCCTTTTATTTTAATAATTATAAACATTAAACATAAACTTTTGAAACTGTAAAACAATAAACTCATAACTGTATAACCTTTCCCGTCGAGCAGAGAGAGAACCATCAAATTGTATCTAAGATGTATATAAGTTCCCCATAAAAGACTTAGTGGTAATAAGTTTAGGAGAGATCCCCTATCGTGTTATAACTCTTGAAAGACTTAAATTTCCCTTATCTCACTTCTATCTCTGTTCATGATCCAGTGGACCCAAATCTTTTGGAAATGTGTTGTTGTATCCTGCAACCAAGAGGCAGATTCTGACATAGCATATATATTATCTAACCTGTTAATCACTTCTGACCACGTTGGTGAACCTGTTCTCCAGTGTTTGGCTATACATATCCTTGTGGTTGTACAAAGTATATTTATGAATATATTGGTAGCTAAGTTTAAGGATTCATCTGAAACATGCAAGAGGGCCTGCGCCGCCGTTAGCGTCATAGATTTATCTAATAGGATACTTATCAATTTAGAAAGTTTGTTCCAAATTTGTTTAATCTCCCCACATTCCCACCACATATGCATATAATTTCCAATTTCTGCACAGCCTCTGTAACAGAGTCTACTTTTCTGCAATGTATAATGTGCAGTTCTTATGGGTGTAAGATACCACCTGTAAGATGTTTTAATAGAATTTTCGATAAGGTCTGCGCATATCAGCCCCT
>NW_026511223.1:0-63457 GCF_027579735.1 Bombina bombina | reverse complement strand
TCTGGAAGACACCTTCTTCAAGCAGTGGTACAGGAAGAAGTCTGCATCCTTCAAGAAAAACATGATTTTCATGCAGGACAATGCTCCATCACACGCGTCCAAGTACTCCACAGCGTGGCTGGCAAGAAAGGGTATAAAAGAAGAAAATCTAATGACATGGCCTCCTTGTTCACCTGATCTGAACCCCATTGAGAACCTGTGGTCCATCATCAAATGTGAGATTTAAAAGGAGGGAAAACAGTACACCTCTCTGAACAGTGTCTGGGAGGCTGTGGTTGCTGCTGCACGCAATGTTGATGGTAAACAGATCAAAACACTGACAGAATCCATGGATGGCAAGCTTTTGAGTGTCCTTGCAAAGAAAGGTGGCTATATTGGTCACTGATTTGTTTTTGTTTTGTTTTTGAATGTCAGAAATGTATATTTCATGTAATTAGCAAGAGTCCATGAGCTAGTGACGTATGGGATATACATTCCTACCAGGAGGGGCAAAGTTTCCCAAACCTCAAAATGCCTATAAATACACCCCTCACCACACCCACAATTCAGTTTTACAAACTTTGCCTCCGATGGAGGTGGTGAAGTAAGTTTGTGCTAGATTCTACGTTGATATGCGCTCCGCAGCAAGTTGGAGCCCGGTTTTCCTCTCAGCGTGCAGTGAATGTCAGAGGGATGTAAGGAGAGTATTGCCTATTTGAATGCAGTGATCTCCTTCTACGGGGTCTATTTCATAGGTTCTCTGTTATCGGTCGTAGAGATTCATCTCTTACCTCCCTTTTCAGATCGACGATATACTCTTATATATACCATTACCTCTGCTGATTCTCGTTTCAGTACTGGTTTGGCTTTCTACAAACATGTAGATGAGTGTCCTGGGGTAAGTAAATCTTATTTTCTGTGACACTCTAAGCTATGGTTGGGCACTTTGTTTATAAAGTTCTAAATATATGTATTCAAACATTTATTTGCCTTGACTCAGAATGTTCAACTTTCCTTATTTTCAGACAGTCAGTTTCATATTTGGGATAATGCATTTGAATCAATCATTTTTCTTACCTTAAAAATTTGACTTTTTTTCCCTGTGGGCTGTTAGGCTCGCGGGGGCTGAAAATGCTTCATTTTATTGCGTCATTCTTGGCGCGGACTCTTTTGGCGCAAAAATTCTATTTCCGTTTCCGGCGTCATACGTGTCGCCGGAAGTTGCGTCATTTTTTTTACGTTATTTTGCGCCAAAAATGTCGGCGTTCCGGATGTGGCGTCATTTTTGGCGCCAAAAGCATTTAGGCGCCAAATGTGGGCGTCTTATTTGGCGCGAAAAAATATGGGCGTCTCTTTTTTCTCCACATTATTTTAGTTTCATTTTTCATTGCTTCTGGTTGCTATAAGCTTGTTCTTTGGCATTTTTTCCCATTCCTGAAACTGTCATTTAAGGAATTTGATCAATTTTGCTTTATATATATATGTTGTTTTTTCTCTTACATATTGCAAGATGTCCCACGTTGCATCTGAGTCAGAAGATACTACAGGAAAATCGCTGTCTAGTGCTGAATCTACCAAAGCTAAGTGTATCTGCTGTAAACTTTTGGTAGCTATTCCTCCAGCTGTTGTTTGTATTGATTGTCATGACAAACTTGTTAAAGCAGATAATATTTCCTTTAGTAAAGTACCATTGCCTGTTGCAGTTCCTTCAACATCTAAGGTGCAGAATGTTCCTGATAATATAAGAGATTTTGTTTCTGAATCCATAAAGAAGGCTATGTCTGTTATTTCTCCTTCTAGTAAACGTAAAAAATCTTTTAAAACTTCTCTCCCTACAGATGAATTTTTAAATGAACATCATCATTCTGATTCTGATGACTCCTCTGGTTCAGAGGATTCTGTCTCAGAGGTTGATGCTGATAAATCTTCATATTTATTTAAAATGGAATTTATTCGTTCTTTACTTAAAGAAGTACTAATTGCTTTAGAAATAGAGGATTCTGGTCCTCTTGATACTAATTCTAAACGTTTGGATAAGGTATTTAAAGCCCCTGTGGTTATTCCAGAAGTTTTTCCTGTTCCTAATGCTATTTCTGCAGTAATTTCCAAAGAATGGGATAAATTGGGTAATTCATTTACTCCTTCTAAACGTTTTAAGCATTTATATCCTGTGCCGTCTGACAGATTAGAATTTTGGGACAAGATCCCTAAAGTTGATGGGGCTATTTCTACCCTTGCTAAACGTACTACTATTCCTACGTCAGATGGTACTTCGTTTAAGGATCCTCTAGATAGGAAAATTGAGTCCTTTCTAAGAAAAGCTTATCTGTGTTCAGGTAATCTTCTTAGACCTGCTATATCTTTGGCTGATGTTGCTGCAGCTTCAACTTTTTGGTTGGAAACTTTAGCGCAACAAGTAACAGATCATGATTCTCATATTATTATTATTCTTCTTCAACATGCTAATAATTTTATCTGTGATGCCATTTTTGATATTATCAGAGTTGATGTCAGGTTTATGTCTCTAGCTATTTTAGCTAGGAGAGCTTTATGGCTTAAAACTTGGAATGCTGATATGGCTTCTAAATCAACTTTACTTTCCATTTCTTTCCAGGGTAACAAATTATTTGGTTCTCAGTTGGATTCCATTATTTCAACTGTTACTGGTGGGAAAGGAACTTTTTTACCACAGGATAAAAAATCTAAAGGTAAAAACAGGGCTAATAATCGTTTTCGTTCCTTTAGTTTCAACAAAGAACAAAAGCCTGATCCTTCATCCTCAGGAGCAGTTTCAGTTTGGAAACCATCTCCAGTCTGGAATAAATCCAAGCCAGCTAGAAAGGCAAAGCCTGCTTCTAAGTCCACATGAAGGTGCGGCCCTCATTCCAGCTCAGCTGGTAGGGGGCAGGTTACGTTTTTTCAAGGAAATTTGGATCAATTCTGTTCACAATCTTTGGATTCAGAGCATTGTTTCAGAAGGGTACAGAATTGGTTTCAAGATGAGACCTCCTGCAAAGAGATTTTTTCTTTCCCGTGTCCCAGTAAATCCAGTAAAAGCTCAAGCATTTCTGAAATGTGTTTCAGATCTAGAGTTGACTGGAGTAATTATGCCAGTTCCAGTTCCGGAACAGGGGATGGGGTTTTATTCAAATCTCTTCATTGTACCAAAGAAGGAGAATTCCTTCAGACCAGTTCTGGATCTAAAAATATTGAATCGTTATGTAAGGATACCAACGTTCAAGATGGTAACTGTAAGGACTATCTTGCCTTTTGTTCAGCAAGGGAATTATATGTCCACAATAGATTTACAGGATGCATATCTGCATATTCCGATTCATCCGGATCATTATCAGTTCCTGAGATTCTCTTTTCTGGACAAGCATTACCAGTTTGTGGCTCTGCCGTTTGGCCTAGCTACAGCTCCAAGAATTTTTACAAAGGTTCTCGGTGCCCTTCTGTCTGTAATCAGAGAACAGGGTATTGTGGTATTTCCTTATTTGGACGATATCTTGGTACTTGCTCAGTCTTTACATTTAGCAGAATCTCATACGAATCGACTTGTGTTGTTTCTTCAAGATCATGGTTGGAGGATCAATTTACCAAAAAGTTCTTTGATTCCTCAGACAAGGGTAACCTTTCTGGGTTTCCAGATGGATTCAGTGTCCATGACTCTGTCTTTAACAGACAAGAGACGTCTAAAATTGATTGCAGCTTGTCGAAACCTTCAGTCACAATCATTCCCTTCGGTAGCCTTATGCATGGAAATTCTAGGTCTTATGACTGCTGCATCGGACGCGATCCCCTTTGCTCGTTTTCACATGCGACCTCTTCAGCTCTGTATGCTGAAGCAATGGTGCAAGGATTACACGAAGATATCTCAAACAATATCTTTAAAACCGATTGTTCGACACTCTCTAACATGGTGGACAGATCACCATCGTTTAATTCAGGGGGCTTCTTTTGTGCTTCCGACCTGGACTGTAATTTCAACAGATGCAAGTCTCACAGGTTGGGGAGCTGTGTGGGGATCTCTGACGGCACAAGGAGTTTGGGAATCTCAGGAGGTGAGATTACCGATCAATATTTTGGAACTCCGTGCAATTTTCAGAGCTCTTCAGTTTTGGCCTCTTCTGAAGAGAGAATCGTTCATTTGTTTTCAGACAGACAATGTCACAACTGTGGCATACATCAATCATCAAGGAGGGACTCACAGTCCTCTGGCTATGAAAGAAGTATCTCGAATTTTGGTTTGGGCGGAATCCAGCTCCTGTCTAATCTCTGCGGTTCATATCCCAGGTATAGACAATTGGGAAGCGGATTATCTCAGTCGCCAAACGTTGCATCCGGGCGAATGGTCTCTTCACCCAGAGGTATTTCTTCAGATTGTTCAAATGTGGGAACTTCCAGAAATAGATCTGATGGCGTCCCATCTAAACAAGAAACTTCCCAGGTATCTGTCCAGATCCCGGGATCCTCAGGCGGAGGCAGTGGATGCATTATCACTTCCTTGGAAGTATCATCCTGCCTATATCTTTCCGCCTCTAGTTCTTCTTCCAAGAGTAATCTCCAAGATTCTGAAGGAATGCTCGTTTGTTCTGCTGGTAGCTCCGGCATGGCCTCACAGGTTTTGGTATGCGGATCTTGTCCGGATGGCCTCTTGCCAACCGTGGACTCTTCCGTTAAGACCAGACCTTCTGTCACAAGGTCCTTTTTTCCATCAGGATCTGAAATCCTTAAATTTAAAGGTATGGAGATTGAACGCTTGATTCTTGGTCAAAGAGGTTTCTCTGACTCTGTGATTAATACTATGTTACAGGCTCGTAAATCTGTATCTAGAGAGATATATTATAGAGTCTGGAAGACTTATATTTCTTGGTGTCTTTCTCATCATTTTTCTTGGCATTCTTTTAGAATACCGAGAATTTTACAGTTTCTTCAGGATGGTCTAGATAAGGGTTTGTCCGCAAGTTCTTTGAAAGGACAAATCTCTGCTCTTTCTGTTCTTTTTCACAGAAAGATTGCTATTCTTCCTGATATTCATTGTTTTGTACAAGCTTTGGTTCGTATAAAACCTGTCATTAAGTCAATTTCTCCTCCTTGGAGTTTGAATTTGGTTCTGGGAGCTCTTCAAGCTCCTCCGTTTGAACCTATGCATTCATTGGACATTAAATTACTTTCTTGGAAAGTTTTGTTCCTTTTGGCCATCTCTTCTGCCAGAAGAGTTTCTGAATTATCTGCTCTTTCTTGTGACTCTCCTTTTCTGATTTTTCATCAGGATAAGGCGGTGTTGCGAACTTCTTTTGAATTTTTACCTAAAGTTGTGAATTCCAACAACATTAGTAGAGAAATTGTGGTTCCTTCATTATGTCCTAATCCGTAGAATTCTAAGGAGAAATCGTTGCATTCTTTGGATGTTGTTAGAGCTTTGAAATATTATGTTGAAGCTACGAAATCTTTCCGTAAGACTTCTAGTCTATTTGTTATCTTTTCCGGTTCTAGAAAAGGCCAGAAAGCTTCTGCCATTTCTTTGGCATCTTGGTTGAAATCTTTAATTCATCATGCCTATGTAGAGTCGGGTAAAACTCCGCCTCATAGGATTACAGCTCATTCTACTAGGTCAGTTTCTACTTCCTTGGCGTTTAGGAATGAAGCTTCGGTTGATCAGATTTGCAAAGCAGCAACTTGGTCCTCTTTGCATACTTTTACTAAATTCTACCATTTTGATGTATTTTCTTCTTCTGAAGCAGTTTTTGGTAGAAAAGTACTTCAGGCAGCGGTTTCAGTTTGAATCTTCTGCTTATGTTTTTCGTTAAACTTTATTTTGGGTGTGGATTATTTTCAGCAGGAATTGGCTGTCTTTATTTTATCCCTCCCTCTCTAGTGACTCTTGTGTGGAAAGATCCACATCTTGGGTAGTCATTATCCCATACGTCACTAGCTCATGGACTCTTGCTAATTACATGAAAGAAAACATAATTTATGTAAGAACTTACCTGATAAATTCATTTCTTTCATATTAGCAAGAGTCCATAAGGCCCGCCCTTTTTTTGTGGTGGTTATGATTTTGTATAAAGCACAATTATTCCAATTCCTTATTTTATATGCTTTCGCACTTTTTTCTTATCACCCCACTTCTTGGCTATTCGTTAAACTGAATTGTGGGTGTGGTGAGGGGTGTATTCATAGGCATTTTGAGGTTTGGGAAACTTTGCCCCTCCTGGTAGGAATGTATATCCCATACGTCACTAGCTCATGGACTCTTGCTAATATGAAAGAAATGAATTTATCAGGTAAGTTCTTACATAAATTATGTTTTGTGAATGTTGAGATGTTATATTGGTTTCACTGGTAAAAATAAATAATTGAAATGGGTATATATTTGGTTTTTGTTAAGTTGCCTAATAATTATGCACAGTAATAGTCACCTGCACACACAGATATCCCCCTAAAATAGCTATAACTAAAAACAAACTAAAAACTACTTCCAAAACTATTCAGCTTTAATATTAATGAGTTTTTTGGGTTCATTGAGAACATGGTTGTTCAATAATAAAATTAATCCTCAAAAATACAACTTGCCTAATAATTCTGCACTCCCTGTACTATGCGGTACCGGTGTGTACTGATGTTTTTCCTATACCTAAAAGGCTTACAGAAATTATTAGCAAGGAGTGGGATAGACCGGGTGTGCCTTTTTCCCCACCTCCTATATTTAGAAAAATGTTTCCAATAGACGCCACTACACGGGACTTATGGCAGACGGTCCCTAAGGTGGAGGGAGCAGTTTCTACTTTAGAAAAGCATACTACTATCCCGGTTGAGGACAGTTGTGCTTTTTCAGATCCAATGGATAAAAAATTGGAGGGTTACCTTAAGAAAATGTTTATTCAACAAGGTTTTATTTTACAGCCCCTTGCATGCATTGCGCCTGTCACGGCCGCGGCGGCATTCTGGTTTGAGGCCCTGGAAGAGGCCATCCATACAGCTCCATTGACTGAAATTATTGACAAGCTTAGAATACTTAAGCTAGCTAACTCATTTGTTTCTGATGCCATTGTTCATTTGACTAAACTAACGGCTAAGAATTCAGGATTCGCCATCCAAGCGCGTAGGGAGCTATGGCTTAAATCCTGGTCAGCTGACGTGACTTCGAAGTCTAAATTACTCAACATTCCTTTCAAGGGGCAGACCTTATTCGGGCCTGGTTTGAAGGAAATTAATGTTGACATTACTGGAGGTAAGGGTCACACCCTTCCTCAGGACAGGGCCAAAGCAAAGGCCAAACAGTCTAATTTTCTTCTGTTATGTGTGATCAGTCCACGGGTCATCATTACTTCTGGGATATAACTCCTCCCCAACAGGAAATGCAAGAGGATTCACCCAGCAGAGCTGCATATAGCTCCCCCCCTCTACGTCAGTCCCAGTCATTCTCTTGCACCCAACGACTAGATAGGATGTGTGAGAGGACTATGGTGATTATACTTAGTTTTTATGACTTCAATCAAAAGTTTGTTATTTTACAATAGCACCGGAGCGTGTTATTACTTCTCTGGCAGAGTTTGAGGAAGAATCTACCAGAGTTTTTTTTTACTATGATTTTAACCGGAGTAGTTAAGATCATATTGCTGTTCTCGGCCATCTGAGGGAGGTAAAAGCTTCAGATCAGGGGACAGCGGGCAGATGAATCTGCATTGAGGTATGTAGCAGTTTTTATTTTCTGAATGGAATTGATGAGAAAATCCTGCCATACCGTTATAATGACATGTATGTATACACTTCAGTATTCTGGGGATGGTATTTCACCGGAACTACTCTGTTAAAAGTCACTAATCCTTTTAATAAGTATTTATCATGTTAAACGTTTTTGCTGGAATGTAGAATCGTTTACATTTCTGAGGTACTGAGTGAATAAATATTTGGGCATTATTTTCCACTTGGCAGTTGTTTGGTTTTAATTGTGACAGTTTCGTTTCTCTTCACTGCTGTGTGTGAGGGGGAGGGGCCGTTTTTGGCGCTCTTTGCTACGCATCAAAAAATTCCAGTCAGTTACTCTTATATTTCCTGCATGATCCGGTTCATCTCTGACAGATCTCAGGGGTCTTCAAACTTCTTTGGAGGGAGGTAGATTCTCTCAGCAGAGCTGTGAGAATTTTATATTGACTGTGAATAAAAACGTTGCTCTGTAATTTTTATGTCAAATTTAATTATTGTTATTTTTCTAATGGGAACAAACCTTTGATAAAAGTTGTGTTGTTTTAAAGTTTGATGCTATAACTGTTTTTTCAGTTCATTATTTCAACTGTCATTTAATCATTTAATCGTTTAGTACCTCTTTGAGGCACAGTACGTTTTTGCTAAAAAAGATTATAACCAAGTTGCAAGTTTATTGCTAGTGTGTTAAACATGTCTGACTCAGAGGAAGATATCTGTGTCATTTGTTCCAATGCCAAGGTGGAGCCCAATAGAAATTTATGTACTAACTGTATTGATGCTACTTTAAATAAAAGTCAATCTGTACAATTTGAACAAATTTCACCAAACAGCGAGGGGAGAGTTATGCCGACTAACTCGCCTCACGCGGCAGTACCTGCATCTCCCGCCCGGGAGGTGCGTGATATTATGGCGCCTAGTACATCTGGGCGGCCATTACAGATAACATTACAAGATATGGCTACTGTTATGACTGAAGTTTTGTCTAAATTACCAGAACTAAGAGGCAAGCGTGATCACTCTGGGGTGAGAACAGAGTGCGCTGACAATACTAGGGCCATGTCTGATACTGCGTCACAGCTTGCAGAGCATGAGGACGGAGAGCTTCATTCTGTAGGTGACGGTTCTGATCCAAACAGATTGGATTCAGATATTTCAAATTTTAAATTTAAATTGGAGAACCTCCGTGTATTACTAGGGGAGGTCTTAGCAGCTCTCAATGATTGTAACACCGTTGCAATACCAGAGAAACTGTGTAGGTTGGATAAATACTTTGCGGTACCGGCGAGTACTGACGTTTTTCCTATACCTAAGAGACTAACTGAAATTGTTACTAAGGAGTGGGATAGACCCGGTGTGCCGTTCTCACCCCCTCCAATATTTAGAAAGATGTTTCCAATAGACACCACCACTCGGGACTTATGGCAAACGGTCCCTAAGGTGGAGGGAGCAGTTTCTACTTTAGCTAAGCGTACCACTATCCCGGTGGAGGATAGCTGTGCTTTTTCAGATCCAATGGATAAAAAATTAGAGGGTTACCTTAAGAAAATGTTTGTTCAACAAGGTTTTATATTGCAACCCCTTGCATGTATCGCGCCGATTACGGCTGCGGCAGCATTTTGGATTGAGTCTCTGGAAGAGAACCTTAGTTCATCTACGCTAGACGACATTACGGACAGGCTTAGAGTCCTTAAACTAGCTAATTCATTCATTTCGGAGGCCGTAGTACATTTAACCAAACTTACGGCTAAGAACTCAGGATTCGCCATACAGGCACGTAGGGCGCTGTGGCTAAAATCCTGGTCAGCTGATGTTACTTCTAAGTCCAAATTACTTAATATACCTTTCAAGGGGCAGTCTTTATTTGGGCCCGGTTTGAAAGAAATTATCGCTGACATTACAGGAGGTAAGGGCCACGCCCTACCTCAAGACAAAGCCAAAGCCAAGGCTAGACAGTCTAATTTTCGTCCCTTTCGGAATTTCAAAACAGGAGCAGCATCAACCTCCACTGCACCAAAACAGGAGGGAGCTGTTGCTCGTTACAGGCAAGGCTGGAAGCCTAACCAGTCCTGGAACAAGAGCAAGCAGGCCAGGAAACCTGCTGCTGCCCCAAAGACAGCATGAACCGAGAGCCCCCGATCCGGGACCGGATCTAGTGGGGGGCAGACTTTCTCTCTTCGCCCAGGCCTGGGCAAGAGATGTTCAGGATCCCTGGGCGCTAGAGATCATATCTCAGGGATACCTTCTAGACTTCAAATTATCTCCCCCAAGAGGGAGATTTCATCTGTCAAGGTTGTCAACAAACCAGATAAAGAAAGAAGCGTTTCTACGCTGTGTACAAGATCTGTTATTAATGGGAGTGATCCATCCGGTTCCGCGGTCGGAACAAGGACAAGGGTTCTACTCAAACCTGTTTGTGGTTCCCAAAAAAGAGGGAACTTTCAGGCCAATCTTAGATTTAAAGATTCTAAACAAATTCCTAAGAGTTCCATCGTTCAAAATGGAAACTATTCGGACAATCTTACCCATGATCCAAAAGGGTCAGTACATGACCACAGTGGATTTAAAAGATGCTTACCTTCACATACCGATTCACAAAGATCATCACCGGTATCTAAGGTTTGCCTTCTTAGACAGGCACTACCAGTTTGTAGCTCTTCCATTCGGATTGGCTACGGCTCCAAGAATCTTCACAAAGGTTCTGGGTGCCCTTCTGGCGGTACTAAGACCGCGAGGGATTTCGGTAGCTCCGTACCTAGACGACATTCTAATACAAGCTTCAAGCTTTCAAACTGCCAAGTCTCATAC
Organism: Bombina bombina; assembly: GCF_027579735.1. NCBI lineage: Eukaryota > Metazoa > Chordata > Amphibia > Anura > Bombinatoridae > Bombina > Bombina bombina. The sequence goes on along the minus strand of NW_026511223.1, from coordinate 52,960 downwards.
AGAGTTAGTTCTGGCATTTCTAAGGTCGCATGGATGGAAAGTGAACGAAAAGAAGAGTTCTCTTTTTCCTCTCACAAGAGTTCCATTCTTGGGGACTCTTATAGATTCTGTAGAAATGAAGATTTACCTGACAGAAGACAGGTTAACAAAGCTTCAAAATGCATGCCGTGTCCTTCATTCCATTCAACACCCGTCAGTAGCTCAATGCATGGAGGTGATCGGCTTAATGGTAGCGGCAATGGACATAGTACCTTTTGCACGCCTACACCTCAGACCGCTGCAATTGTGCATGCTAAGTCAGTGGAATGGGGATTACTCAGATTTGTCCCCTACTCTGAATCTGAATCAAGAGACCAGAAATTCTCTTCTATGGTGGCTTTATCGGCCACACCTGTCCAGGGGGATGCCATTCAGCAGGCCAGACTGGACAATTGTAACAACAGACGCCAGCCTACTAGGTTGGGGCGCTGTCTGGAATTCTCTGAAGGCTCAGGGACTATGGAATCAGGAGGAGAGTCTCCTTCCAATAAACATCCTGGAATTGAGAGCAGTTCTCAATGCCCTTCTGGCTTGGCCCCAATTAACAACTCGGGGGTTCATCAGGTTTCAGTCGGACAACATCACGACTGTAGCTTACATCAACCATCAGGGAGGGACAAGAAGCTCCCTAGCAATGATGGAAGTATCAAAGATAATTCGCTGGGCAGAGTCTCACTCTTGCCACCTGTCAGCAATCCACATCCCGGGAGTGGAGAACTGGGAGGCGGATTTCTTGAGTCGCCAGACTTTTCATCCGGGGGAGTGGGAACTTCATCCGGAGGTCTTTGCCCAAATACTTCGACGTTGGGGCAAACCAGAGATAGATCTCATGGCGTCTCGCCAGAACGCCAAACTTCCTCTCTACGGGTCCAGATCCAGGGATCCGGGAGCGGTTCTGATAGATGCTTTGACAGCACCTTGGAACTTCGGGATGGCTTATGTGTTTCCACCCTTCCCGCTGCTTCCTCGATTGATTGCCAAAATCAAACAGGAGAGAGCATCAGTGATTCTAATAGCGCCTGCATGGCCACGCAGGACTTGGTATGCAGATCTAGTGGACATGTCATCCTGTCCGCCTTGGTCTCTACCTCTAAGACAGGACCTTCTGATACAGGGTCCATTCAAACATCAAAATCTAACTTCTCTGAAGCTGACTGCTTTGAAATTGAACGCTTGATTTTATCAAAACGTGGGTTTTCTGAGTCGGTTATTGATACCCTGATACAGGCTAGGAAGCCTGTTACCAGAAGGATTTACCATAAAATATGGCGTAAATACCTATACTGGTGCGAATCCAAAGGTTACTCCTGGAGTAAGGTTAGGATCGCTAGGATATTGTCCTTTCTACAAGAAGGTTTAGAAAAGGGTTTATCAGCTAGTTCATTAAAGGGACAGATTTCAGCTCTGTCCATCTTGTTACACAGGCGTCTGTCAGAAAATCCAGACGTCCAGGCCTTTTGTCAGGCTTTAGCTAGGATCAAGCCTGTGTTTAAAGCTGTTGCTCCGCCATGGAGTTTAAACTTAGTTCTTAACGTTTTACAGGGTGTTCCGTTTGAACCCCTTCATTCCATTGATATAAAATTGTTATTTTGGAAAGTTCTGTTTTTAATGGCTATTTCCTCGGCTCGAAGAGTCTCTGAGTTATCAGCCTTACATTGTGATTCTCCTTATCTGATTTTTCACTCAGACAAGGTAGTTCTGCGTACTAAACCTGGGTTCTTACCTAAGGTAGTCACTAACAGGAATATCAATCAAGAGATTGTTGTTCCATCCTTGTGTCCAAATCCTTCTTCAAAGAAGGAACGTCTTCTACACAATCTGGATGTAGTTCGTGCCCTCAAGTTCTACTTGCAGGCAACTAAAGATTTTCGCCAAACTTCTTCCCTGTTTGTCGTTTATTCTGGACAGAGGAGAGGTCAAAAAGCTTCTGCTACCTCTCTCTCTTTTTGGCTTCGTAGCATAATACGTTTAGCCTATGAGACTGCTGGACAGCAGCCTCCTGAAAGAATTACAGCTCACTCCACTAGAGCTGTGGCTTCCACTTGGGCCTTTAAGAATGAGGCCTCTGTTGAACAGATTTGCAAGGCTGCAACTTGGTCTTCGCTTCATACTTTTTCCAAATTTTACAAATTTGACACTTTTGCTTCTTCGGAGGCTATTTTTGGGAGAAAGGTTCTTCAGGCAGTGGTTCCTTCTGTATAATGAGCCTGCCTATCCCTCCCGTCATCCGTGTACTTTTGCTTTGGTATTGGTATCCCAGAAGTAATGATGACCCGTGGACTGATCACACATAACAGAAGAAAACATAATTTATGCTTACCTGATAAAGTCCTTTCTTCTGTTGTGTGATCAGTCCACGGCCCGCCCTGTTTTAAGGCAGGTAAATATCTTTTAAATTATACTCCAGTCACCACTTCACCCTTGGTTACTCCTTTCTCGTTGATTCTTGGTCGAATGACTGGGACTGACGTAGAGGGGGGGAGCTATATGCAGCTCTGCTGGGTGAATCCTCTTGCATTTCCTGTTGGGGAGGAGTTATATCCCAGAAGTAATGATGACCCGTGGACTGATCACACAACAGAAGAAAGGAATTTATCAGGTAAGCATAAATTATGTTTTCGTGCCTTTCGAAATTTCAAGGCAGGTGCAGCATCAACTTCCTCCGCTTCAAAACAAGAGGGAACTTTTGCTCAATCTAAGCAGGCCTGGAAACCTAAGCAGGCCAGAAAGCCTGCTGCTGCCTCTAAGACAGCATGAAGGATCGGCCCCCTATCCGGCGACGGATCTAGTAGGGGGCAGACTTTCTCTCTTCGCCCAGGCAAGAGATGTTCAGGATCCCTGGGCGTTGGAGATCATATCTCAGGGATATCTTCTGGACTTCAAAGCTTCACCTCCACAAGGGAGATTTCATCTTTCAAGGCGGTCTGCAAATCAGATAAAGAGGCATTCCTACGCTGTGTGCAAGACCTCCTAGTTATGGGAGTGATCATCCAGTTCCGCGGACGGAACAAGGACAGGGTTTTTATTCGAATCTGTTTGTGGTTCCCAAAAAAGAGGGAACCTTCAGACCAATTTTGGATCTAAAGATCTTAAACAAATTCCTCAGAGTTCCATCTTTCAAAATGGAAACTATTCGGACCATCTTACCCATGATCCAAGAAGGTCAGTACATGACCACAGTGGACTTAAAGGATGCCTACCTTCACATACCGATTCACAAAGATCATCGGTTTCTAAGGTTTGCCTTTCTAGACAGGCATTACCAGTTTGTAGCTCTTCCCTTCGGGTTGGCTACAGCCCAGAGAATCTTTACGAAGGATCTGGGCTCACTTCTGGCGGTTCTAAGACCGCGAGGCATAGCGGTGGCTCCGTATCTAGACAACATCCTGATACAGGCGTCAAGCTTTCAAGTTGCCAAGTCTCATACAGAGATAGTTCTGGCATTCCTGAGGTCGCACGGGTGGAAAGTGAACAAGGAAAAGAGTTCTCTATCCCCACTCACAAGAGTCTCCTTCTTAGGGACTCTTATAGATTCTGTAGAAATGAAAATTTACCTGACTGAGTCCAGGTTATCAAAACTTCTAAATGCTTGCCGTGTTCTTCACTCCATTCCGCGCCCTTCGGTAGCTCAGTGTATGGAGGTAATCGGCTTAATGGTAGCGGCAATGGACATAGTGCCATTTGCGCGCCTTCATCTCAGACCGCTGCAATTATGCATGCTGGGTCAGTGGAATGGGGATTGCACAGATTTGTCCCCTCTGCTAAATCTGGATCAAGAGACCAGAGATTCTCTTCTCTGGTGGTTGTCTCGGGTACACCTGTCCAAGGGTATGACCTTTCGCAGGCCAGATTGGACAATTGTAACAACAGATGCCAGCCTTCTAGGTTGGGGTGCAGTCTGGAATTCCCTGAAGGCACAGTGATTGTGGACTCGGGAGGAGAAACTCCTTCCAATAATTATTCTGGAGTTAAGAGCGATATTCAATGCTCTTCTGGCTTGGCCTCAGTTAGCAACACTGAGGTTCATCAGATTTCAGTCGGACAACATCACGACTGTGGCTTACATCAACCATCAAGGGGGATCCAGGAGTTCCCTAGCGATGTTAGAAGTCTCAAAAATAATTCGCTGGGCAGAGTACCACTCTTGCCACCTGTCAGCAATCCATATCCCAGACGTGGAGAACTGGGAGGCGGATTTTCTAAGTCGTCAGACTTTCCATCCAGGGGAGTGGGAACTCCATCCGGAGGTGTTTGCTCAGTTGATTCATCGTTGGGGCAAACCAGAGTTTGATCTCATGGCGTCTCGCCAGAACGCCAAGCTTCCTTGTTACGGATCCAGGTCCAGGGACCCAGAAGCGACGCGGATAGATGCTCTAGCAGCGCCTTGGTTCTTCAACCTGGCTTAGGTGTTTCCACCGTTTCCTCTGCTCCCTCGACTGATTGCCAAAATCAAACAGGAGAGAGCATCGGTGATTCTGATAGCACCTGCGTGGCCACGCAGGACTTGGTATGCAGACCTAGTGGACATGTCATCCTTTCCACCATGGACTTCTGATACAAGGTCCTTTCAATCATCCAAATCTAATTTCTCTGAGACTGACTGCATGGAGATTGAACGCTTGATTCTATCAAAGTATCAATGACTGACTCGGAGAAGCCACGCTTTAATACAGGCAGGAAAGCCTGTTACCAGGAAAATCTACCACAAGATATGGAGTAAATATCTTTATTGGTGTGAATCCAAGAATTACTCATGGAGTAAGATTAGGATTCCTAGAATATTGTCTTTTCTCCAAGAGGGCTTGGACAAAGGATTATCAGCTAGTTCCTTAAAGGGACAGATTTCTGCTCTGTCTATTCTTTTGCACAAGCGTCTGGCAGAGGTTCCAGACGTCCAGGCATTTTGCCAGGCTTTGGTTAGAATTAAGCCTGTGTTTAAACCTGTTGCTCCCCCGTGGAGCTTAAACTTTGTTCTTAAAGTTCTTCAAGGAGTTCCGTTTGAACCCCTTCATTCCATTGATATTAAACTTTTATCTTGGCAAGTTCTGTTTTTGATGGCTATTTCCTCGGCTTGGAGAGTCTCTGAGCTATCTGCCTTACAATGTGATTCTCCTTATCTGATTTTTCATGCAGATAAGGTAGTCCTGCGTACCAAACCTGGGTTTTTACCTAAGGTGGTTTCTAACAAGAATATCAATCAAGAGATTGTTGTTCCATCATTGTGTCCTAATCCTTCAAAGAAGGAACGTCTTTTACATAATCTGGATGTAGTCCGTGCCTTGAAGTTTTACTTACAAGCTACTAAAGATTTTCGTCAAACATCTACCCTGTTTGTCGTTTACTCTGGACAGAGGAGAGGTCAAAAAGCTTTGGCAACCTCTTTCCTTTTGGCTTCAGAGCATAATACGCCTAGCCTATGAGACTGCTGGACAGCAGCCCCCTGAAAGGATTACAGCTCATTCTACTAGAGCTGTGGCTTCCACCTGGGCCTTTAAAAATGAGGCCTCTGTTGAACAGATTTGCAAGGCCACGACTTGGCCTTCGCTTCACACTTTTTCCAAATTTTCCAAATTTGATTCTTTTGCTTCTTCGGAGACTGTTTTTGGGAGAAAGGTTCTTCAGGCAGTGGTTCCTTCCGCTTAATCCTGCCTTGTCCCTCCCATCATCCATGTACTTTAGCTTTGGTATTGGTATCCCATAAGTAATGGATGATCCGTGGACTGGATACACTTAACAAGAGAAAACATAATTTATGCTTACCTGATAAATTTTTCTCTTGTAGTGTATCCAGTCCACGGCCCGCCCTGTCCTTTTAAGGCTGGTCTAAATTTTAATTAAACTACAGTCACCACTGCACCCTATGGTTTCTCCTTTCTCTGTTTGTTTTCGGTCGAATGACTGGATATGACAGTTAGGGGAGGAGCTATATAGCAGCTCTGCTGTGGGTGATCCTCTTGCAACTTCCTGTTGGGAAGGAGAATATCCCATAAGTAATGGATGATCCGTGGACTGGATACACTACAAGAAAATAAATTTATCAGCTAAGCATAAATTATGTTTTGCTGTGCTGTCCCGCAGAGCTTTATGGTTAAAATCTTGGTCTGTGGCTGTATCATCTAAGACTAAGCTTTTGGCGATCCCTTACAAGGGAAATACCTTGTTTGGGCCGGGTTTGACGGAAATAATTTCTGACATTATGGGAGGAAAGGGTAATTTCCTCCCTCAAGGTCAGAGGAATAAGCAGAGCAATTTTTGTTCCTTTCAAAACTTCAAGGGTAAACCTTCCTTTCCTTCTTCCAAGCAGGAACAGTCCAACCCTTCCTGGAGGCCCAACCAGTCTTGGAACAAGTGAAAACAATCCAAGAATCATGCTATTGACTCAAAAGCAGCATGAAGGGCCTGCCCTCGATCCGGGACTGGATTTTGTGGGGGGCAGACTTACCTTTTGCTCAGGCTTGGGATGTTCAATATCCTTTGGCGGTGGACATCGTTGAAGGAATTCAAGACCTTTCCTTCCAGGGGCAGGTTTCTGCTTTCAAGATTATCTGTAGAACAGATAAAGAGAGGCATTCTTGCACTTTGTTCGGGACATTTCCGACCTTGGATTCATAGTTCCTGTCCCAATGCAGGAACAGGGTCTGGGGTTCTACTCCAATCTATTTGTGGTTCCCAAAAAAGAGGAAACCTTCAGACCTATTTTAGATCTCAAAAGTCTAAACAAATTCCTCAGAGTACCGTCCTTCAAGATTGAAAATATTCGTTCCATTCTTCCCTTGGTTCAAGAGGGTCAATTTATGACAACGGTAGATTTAAAGGACACGTACCTGCATGTTCCCATCCACAGGGATTATCACAAGTTTCTGAGGTTCGCATTTCTAGACAAACTATTCCAGTTTGCGGCTCTTCCATTTGGCCTTGCCCCAGCTCCCAGAATTTTTTCAAAAGTTCTGGGATCCCTGTTGGCGGTGCTCAGATTGCGGGGCATTGCAGTGGACAGCATTCTGGTTCAGGCGCCATCTTTTCAATAAGCAAGATCCCACATGGAAAGGTTATCTGTCCTGCAATCTCACGATGAAAGGTGAATTTGGAAAAGAGTTCCTTTGTTCCAACTACAAGGGTAGTTTTCTTGGGAACTATAATAGATTCCTTATCAATGAAAATATTTCTGACAGAATTCCGGAAATTAAAGATTGTCACTTTTTTTTTTTTTTTTTCCTAGCGATTTAGTTCTCTCCCCGGCCATCAGTGGCTCAATGTATAGAGGTAATCGGTCTGATGGTAGCGGCTATGGACATCATCCCATTTGCCTGTTTCTACCTTAGACCTCTGCAGTTATGCATGCTCAGGCAGTGAAACGGAGATTATGCGGATCTGTCTCCACAATTACATCTGGCGCAGGAGACGATGGATTCCCTTCTTTGGTGGTTGTCTCAGGATCATCTATACCAGGGAACCTGCTTCCGTAGAGCCACCTGGGTGATTGTGACAACGGACGCCAGCCTACTGGAATGGGGAGCAGTCTGGGGCTCTCTAAAGGCGCAGGGGACATGGACTCGGTTGGAGTCTGTTCTGCCCATAAACATTCTGGAGCTGAGAGCAATCCTCAATGCTCTTCTGGCCTGGCCCCAGTTGGCCTCGGCCTGGTTCAGATTCCAGTCAGACAACATATAACTTCAGTGGCTTACATCAACCATCAGGGAGGAACGCTGAGTTCCTTAGCCATGACAGAGGTAGCCAAGATAATTCAGTGGGCGGAGACCCACAACTGCTGTCTGGCGATCCACATCCCAGGAGCAGACAATGGGGGGCAGATTTTCTGAGCAGACAGACCTTTCACCAGAGGGAGTGGGAACTCCATCCGGAAGTCTTTTCCAGCTTGATTGTCAAATAGGGACAGCTGGAACTGGATCTCATGGCATTTCAGCAGAATGCCAAGCTCACGAGTTATGGGTCGAGGTCAAGGGACCCTCAGGCTGCACTGACAGACACCCTGGCGCTATCTTGGAATTTCAGTCTTGCATACCTTTTTTCTCCCCCGTTTGCTCTTTTACCTTGGGTCATTGCTCGAATCAAACAGGAGAGGGCGTCGGTCCCTGATATATAATAAGACTTTCAATTTTTCTTTTTTCTCCTTAAATGTCCCAAGCCTCTATGGCGTCACATGCAGTGCCCTGCGGTTCCTCTCAATCTCCTAAAGGAGTGTATTTGCCCACAGATTTTGCAGCTCAGGTATCCTCTGCGGCTTACCTGTTGGTGTTGGTGGTGGTAATGTTGGTGGTGGTGGTGTTGGGGGTGGTGGTGTTGGGGGTGGTGGTGTTGGGGGTGGTGGTGTTGGGGGTGGTGGTGTTGGGGGTGGTGGTGTTGGGGGTGGTGTTGGTGTTGGGTTTTTTTTTCCCTTCCCACGGGGGAAATGCAAGAGGACATTTTAAAGTTCAGGTGTAGGGTTTCTGCTCCATTTTCTATTACGCAGGTCGTCCTCTATCCTGAGTCTGGTGAGGAAGATTTGCCGGTGGTTTCTGAGGGTAAAATCTCAGATTTGGACAGTATAATTCCTTCATCTGATGCTGAAGTCATATCTCTCAGATGTATGCTTGCACACCTCGTGTACTGTTATAGGAGGTTTTAGCTACTTGGATGACATCTATATCCCTGCCGTTGTCAACCCTTGGAAGTTTTGTAAACTTGATCATTTCTATGATGTTCCTTCCTTTGAGGAAATGTTTATAGACGTGTTATGGACATTTTCACAGGTGTAGGAGAAGCTAGGGATATCTGTCTCCCGTCCTTTAACGGTTTTTCCTGTTGCTGACTGAATTAAAATGCACGGTGTCCAAGGTAGAAAGGATCTTTTCTACTATGGCTCAGATCTTTGATCCCTATGGAAGGTAGCTGCTCCTTTACGGATCCATGGATAAGAAGGATTAGTGGTACAGCCTAGGCTTTATAGTTCTGCAGATTCTATACTTGTGTTACCTTGACATCCACGCTTCTGGCATCTCCTTTTAAGGAGTCCTTATTTGGACTTAGTCTAGCAGGATTATCCTCTGACATTCAGGACTAAAGGAAAGCTTATTTTTCCGCTTTCTGCAGGGTCAGTCATGCCTTTTCGATTCCACATCTAAAGATTTCCTCCCGGTGGAAGATTTCTCTTTCTAGAGTATCTGCAATCCAACTAAAATGAGGCATTCCTTCAACTGGGTTCAGGTTCATCTCTGGAAGTGATAGTTCCAGTCCCAGTTTGGGAACGGGTTCTTGGTACTTCCTCTAGTATCTCAGAATCTGATATTCAAAGTAGTATCCTTTCTCCTTTGGTTCAAGAAGGCCTGTTCATAACGAACATAGACCTGAGAGATTTATTGTTCCCTTGATTGGGATCTTAAGTTTTCTGAGTTTTCGTCATCTTAGATTGACCTTTAGGTCTTGGGATATTGCAAGCGTTTTTTTTTTTCTGGACAATATGGTTCAGGTATCCTTACTTTCAGCAAACTCTTTTTAGAGATCTTGTCCAATCATATTTTCCAGGGATGGGAATAAATCTGTAGTAGAGTTCCCTTGTTCTATCCACAAGTGTGATTTATTTGGGACTAAAGCCACAATACCCTGAACGCACCCGATTCCGTCTGATCTAGAAAGTTATGCAGGGTCAGACCTGGTCAGTACTTAGATGGGAGACCGCCTGGGAACACCAGATGCGGTATGCTTGGACTTATTTAGAATCACTATCTAGGAGAAGATGTCTAACAGAGGTCAGATAATAAAGGATTTATTCATTTTCCCTTCTCTGCAGTCTACGGTTTAGTGGCTGGTGGATAGTTTAGTCATCCTGCAACCAGGAGGTTGGGAGTTTGGATTTAGCTGCAGTTGATTTTACCTTCATTTTTCAGTGTCTCAATGTATGGAGGGAATTGGGTCTGATGGTTATCATGGACATCATTCCCTTTCTGTTTTCCTTAAAATGGAGAACATTCAGATCTGTCACAGAGGATAGATCTAGATCAGTCGACTAGAGACTCTCTCCTGTAGTGGTTTCTCAGGAGTATCTGTCTCAGGGCACATGCTTCTAGAGACCATCCTGGGTGATGTGACCACTGACGCCAGCCTTCTGGGCTAGGAAGCACTTTGGGTCTTGTTTAAGGTGCACGTATTATGGATTCTGGAGTGTCTGCTCTCCTCTTAACATCTTGGAGTTGAGAGCGATTTATAATGCTCTGTAGGCTTGGCCTTAGTTGTCCATAGCTTGGTTCCAGTCGGACAATATCACCTCAACGGTTTACATCAACCACCAGGGAGGAATTCTGAGTTCCTTAGCAATGTAGAAGGTGACTTGGATTGTTCAGTGGGCAGAAGCTCACAATTGTTTATCTGCCATCCACATTCCAGGAGTGGACAACTGGGAAGCGGATTTCCTGAGCAGACAGATTTTTTTTTTTTCATCCTGGGGAACTTCATTTGGAGGTGTTTTCCAACTTAACCCTCAAATGGGGGAGTGCGGCGGCGGAGTTGGATCTGATGGCGTCTCAGCGAAATGCTAAGTTTCCAAGGTACGGTTCGAAGTCAAGAGATCCACAGGCCACTCTGATATATTCTCTGGGGTTTCCTTGGGATTTCAGGCTGACATACCAGTTTCCTCCTTTTTCCACGAGTCTCTGCTCGTGTCAAACAGGAGAGAGCGTCGGTAATTTTAGTAGTCCCTGCGTGGCCTCGCAGGATCTGGTATGAAGAACTAGTGGAGATGATGATCTCCACCTTGGAGACTGCCCCTTTCATCCAAATTTTCTTTCTCTGAAGCTGACTGCTTGGAGATTGCACGCTTAGTTCTGTCTAAGCATGGTCTAAGATTCAGTCATTGAGACCATGATTCAGGCTTGCAAGTCTGTTACGAGAAAGATTTATCATAAGATATGGTGTAAATATATTATTGGTGTGAATCCAAGGGCTATTCTTGGAGTAGGGTCAGGATTCATAGTTTTGTCTTTCTACAGGAAGGTCTGGATAAAGGTTTTGTCAGTCAGTTCTCTGAGGGGTCAGATTTCTGCATTCTCTTTTCTTGTTGCTTACGTCTGGCGGATGTGGCATGTGCAATCTTATTGTCATGCCTTGGTCAGCATCAGGCCTGTGTTTTTGTTTCTCCTCCTGGGAGCATTAACCTTTGTTCTTAAAGGGACAGTCAACACTCGAGGTAACATTATGCAATATTGAAAAATAAAAAACGAAGATCCGCCTGCACCATACCCCTTTTGCCTTCCCTACTTGCTTCTTGTAGTAATCACTGTCGATAACTTCTCTAATACGAGGTAAATATGGCAGCCTAACTCCCCACACCGTTGCGTAGCTACCTTCTTCAAATGATCAGCCAATCAGAATCCAATCCTCGGTCAGAAATTGCAAGCGCGTGTAATTATGTCGAGACGGAGACTTCCATCGAAGAGATACAGGATAAGATTAAGGCGTTCAAGGTCGCCAATGCTTTCATTTGTGACGCCAATATGCAAATTATTCACCTCAACGCAAAGGTTTCAGGATTCTCCGTTTTAGGTCGCAGGGCTCTGTGGCTAAAGTCTTGGTCTGCGGACATGACCTCTAAGTTGAGGCTTTTGTCCCTGACTTTTCAAGGAAAGATCCTGTTTGGTCCAGGATTGGATTCGATCATTTCACGGTTACAGGAGCCAAGGGAGCTTTCCTACCGCAGGATAAGAAGGCTAAGCCTAAAGAATCTACTTTCTCTTGCAAGGTGTATCCAGTCCACGGATTCATCCTTACTTGTGGGGTATTCTGCTTCCCTACAGGAAGTGGCGAAGAGCACACAGCAGAGCTGTCCATATAGCTCCACCCCCCAGTCATTCTCTTTGCCGCGTTAACGCACTAGGTTCTCTCTCAGGGAGGGTAAAGTGAATGTGGTGTTAGAATTGTAGTTTTATATCTTCAATCAAGAGTTTATTTTTAAATGGTACCGGTTTGTACTATTTACTCTAGCAGAAAAGTGATGAAGATTTCTGCTGAGAGGAAGATGATTTTAGCATGTTGTAACTAATATCCACTGCTGTTCCCACACAGGACTGAGGAGTACCAGAAAACTTCAGTTGGGGGGGAACAGTTTGCAGGCTTGACTGCAATGAGGTATGTTCAGTCATTTATTTCTAGACAAGACTGAGATAATGCTAGAAGACTGACAAGATCCCCATGTGGGGAGGGTAAGCTATGTTCTGAGACTTAGTATAGAATTGAATGCTTACATGACAGGGCTAAATAGGCTGGTTGACACTAATGCAGGGTAATCGATTATTAAGAAATACTCATTGGAGACACCTTTTTAAGCACTTTGGAGTGTTTTACTGGGGTTATTATCCACATGGCATAAATTTAGTCACTTAGAAGTGATTTTTGTAGGCCTCACAACTCCGGAGTGGGAGAGGCCTAATTTAGCATGAAAGACAAGTTCATGCTGCTTCACATTGAGGGCCTAGAAGAAGCATTGTTTCTCCAAAACTGATTACTAAGGGCAGGTAGGGCCACGGCAGTAAGCTGTGGCAAGGTGCTGTAGTTTGTTAACCGGTTGTTGGCTTTAGGCTGCTCCGGTTTGGGCATTAAGGGGTTAATCGTTTGGTGCATTTTTCACTGTTTTGTAAAATTGTGTGCTTTTTATTTCTTAAAGGCACAGTAACGTTTTTTTCAAATTGTGTTTATTTGATTAAAGGGTTTTCCAAGCCTGCTTGTGTATAATACTAGTCTGTTAAACATGTCTGACACTAAGGAAAATCCTTGTTCAATGTGTTTAGAAGCCATGGTGGAACCCCCTCTCAGAATGTGTCCCAATTGCACTAATATGTCTATACACTTTAAAGATCATATTGTTGCACTTAATGTGGCCCAAGATGATTCTGACTGAAGGTAATGAGGATAGTCAGTCTACCTCTCCATGTGTCACAACCAGTTACGCCCACGCAAGCGACGCTTAGTGCCTCTAGTGCGTCTGCCCCTATTACATTGCAACTACCGACAGTTATGGATAATTCCCTTGCGGCCTTTCTATCCAAACTGCCAATTTTTCCTACAAAGCGTGATAGCTCTGTTTTAAGAACAGATTATGAGCAGTCTGAAGCTTTGGTAACCTTATCTGATGTACCCTCACAACGCTCTGAAATGGAGGTGAGGGATTTGATGTCTGAGGGAGAAATTTCCGATTCAGGAAAAGTTTCTCATCGGGCAGAGTCAGATTCATTAGCTTTTAAATTTAAATTGTAACACCTCCTCGTTTTGCTCAGGGAGGTATTGGCTACTCTGGATGATTGTGACCCTATGGTGGTCCCAGAGAAGTTGTGTAAAATGGACAAGTACCTAGAGGTTCCTGTATACACTGATGCATTTCCGATCCCTAAGAAGGTTGCGGATATTGTTACTAGGGAGTGGGATAGACCAGGTGTCCCTTTTGTCCCCCCACCTATTTTTAAGAAAATGTTCCCCATAACTGACCCTAGGCGGGACTCGTGGCAGACGGTCCCTAAGGTAGAGGGGGCTGTTTCGACACTTGCTAAGCGCACCACCATACCAATTGAAGACAGTTGTGTTTTTAAAGATCCTATGGATAAAAAGTTAGGTTTACTTAAGACAATCTTTGTTCAACAAGGCTTTCTTCTCCAACCTATTGCCTGCATTGTTCCTGTAACTACTGCAGTGGCTTTCTGGTTTGAGGCGCTGGAGGAGTCGATCCAGACGGAGACCTCATATGACGAAATTATGGATAGAATTAAGGCTCTAAAGCTGGCTAATTCATTTATCACAGATGCCACTTTGCAATTAGCTAAGTTGGCGGCAAAAAATTCAGGCTTCGCCATTATGGCACGCAGAGCGCTTTGGCTCAAGTCATGGTCGGCCAATGTGTCGTCAAAATCCAAATTGTTAAATATCCCTTTCAAGGGAAAGACCCTTTTCGGGCCAGAATTGAAAGATTATTTCAGAAATCACCGGAGGAAAGGGCCATGCTCTCCCCCAGGAAAAGCCTTTCAAGGCTAAAAACAAAGCTAATTTTCGTTCCTTTCGTAATTTCAGGAGCGGTCCCGCTTCAGCCTCTACAGCTGCAAAGCAAGAGGGTAACGCTTCACAGCCCAAGGCAACCTGGAAGCCTTATCAGGGCTGGAACAAGGGTAAACAGGCCAAAAAGCCTGCAGCTTCTACCAAGACAGCATGATGGGGTAGCCCCTGATCCGGAACCGGATCTAGTAGGGGGCAGACATTCTCTCTCTTCGCTCAGGCCTGGACAAGAGATGTTCTCGATCCCTGGGCTTTAGAGATTGTTACCCAGGGATATCTTCTAGAATTCAAGGACACCCCTCCAAGGGGAAGGTTCCATATTTCTCGTCTGTCTACAGACACGACAAAAAAGGAGGCGTTCTTACGCTGTGTAGAAGACCTACATACAATGGGAGTTATCCACCCAGTTCCAATTGCGGAACAAGGGCTGGGGTTTTACTCAAACCTGTTTGTGTTTCCCAAAAAAGAAGGAACTTTCAGACCAATCCTGGATCTCAAATTTCTAAACAAATTCCTCAGTCTCATCATTCAAGATGGAGACCATTCGGACAATCTTACCTATGATCCAGGAAGGTCAATATATGACGACCGTGGATCTAAAGGATGCGTACCTGCATATCCTAATCCACAAAGATCATCAGTTCCTCCGGTTCGCTTTTCTAGACAAGCATTACCAGTTCGTGGCTCTTCCATTCGGTTTAGCCACTGCTCCCAGAATTTTCACAAAGGTGCTAGGGTCCCTTCTGGCGGTTCTAAGACCGCGGGGCATAGCAGTGGCGCCTTATTTGGACGACATCTTAATTCAGGCGCCGTCTTTTCACAGAGCCAAGGCTCACACGGAGATTGTATTGGCCTTTCTAAGGTCTCACGGGTGGAAGGTGAACATCAAAAAGAGTTCCCTGTCCCCACTCACAAGGGTTCCCTTCCTAGGAACACCAATAGATTCGGTAGAAATAAAAATATTTCTGACAGAGGTCAGAAAGTTGAAACTTTTAACTACTTGCCGAGTTCTTCATTCCATTCCTCGGCCATCTGTATCTCAATCTGATGGCGATATGCAACGCGCTTCAGGCATGGCCTCAACTAGCTGCGGCCAAATTCATAAGATTTCAGTCGGACAACATTACGACTGTAGCTTACATCAATCATCAGGGGGGAACAAAGAGTTCTCTAGCGATGAGGGAAGTAACCAAAATAATCAGGTGGGCGGAGGCCCACTCCTGCCATCTCTCGGCAATTCACATCCCAGGTGTAGACAACTGGGAGGCGGATTTTCTATGTCGTCAGACTTTTCACCCGGGGGAGTGGGAACTCCACCCGGAGGTATTTGCCCAGCTGACTCAGCTATGGGGCATTCCAGAGTTGGACCTGATGGCGTCCCGTCAGAACACCAAGCTTCATCTCTACGGATCCAGGTCCCGGGACCCCAAGGCGGCATTGATAGATGCTCTAGTAGCGCCTTGGTCCTTCAATCTGGCTTATGTTTTCCCACCGTTTCCTCTTCTCCCTCGTCTGATTGCCAGAATCAAGCAGGAGAAGGAGTCCGTGATTCTGATAGCGCCTGCGTGGCCACGCAGGACTTGGTATGCAGACCTAGTGGACATGTCATCTGTCCCACCATGGACACTGCCAATGACGCAGGACCTTCTAAAACAGGGTCCGTTCAAGCATCCAAATCTAGTTTCTCTACGTCTTGACTGCTTGGAGATTGAACGCTTAATTCTTTCAAAGTGTGGTTTTTCTGAGTCAGTTATAGATACTCTGATCCAGGCTAGAAAGCCTGTCACCAGGAAAGTCTACCATAAGATATGGTATAAATATCTTTGTTGTTGTGAATCCAAGGGTTACTCATGGAGTAAGATTAGGATTCCCAGGATATTGTCTTTTCTCCAAGACAGTTGGGAGAAAGGATTGTCGGCTAGTTCTTTAAAGGGACAGATATCTGCTCTGTCTATCCTTTTGCACAAGCGTCTGGCAGAGGTACTGGACGTTCAAGCTTTTGCACAGGCTTTAGTCAGAATCAGGCCTGTCTATAAACCTGTGGCTCCGCCATGGAGTCTAAATCTAGTTCTTTCAGTTCTTCAAGGGGTTCCGTTTGAACCTTTACATTCCATAGATATTAAGTTATCTTGGAAAGTTTTGTTTTTGGTAGCTATCTCTTCTGCTCGAAGAGTCTCAGAATTATCTGCTTTACAGTGGGATTCACCTTATCTGGTGTTCCACGCAGATAAGGTAGTTTTGCGTACCAAACCTGGTTTTCTTCCTAAAGTGGTTTCCAACAAGAATATTAACCAGGAAGTTGTTGTTCCTTCTCTGTGTCCTAACCCATCTTCGAAGAAGGAACGTCTGTTGCACAATCTTGATGTAGTTCGTGCTTTAAAGTTCTATTTACAAGCAACTAAGGATTTCAGTTAAACATCTTCTTTGTTTATCTATTCTGGTAAGAGGAGAGGTCAGAAAGCGACTGCTACCTCTTTCCTTTTGGTTGAAAAGCATCATCCGTTTAGCCTATGAGACTGCTGGCCAGCAGCCTCCTGAAAGAATTACTGCTCATTCTACCAGAGCAGTGGCTTCCACAGGGGCTTTCAAAAATGAGGCTTCTGTTGAACAGATTTGTAAGGCAGCGACTTGGTCTTCACTGAATACTTTTGCCAAATTTTACAAATTCGATACTTTTGCTTCTTCGGAGGCTATTTTTGGGAGAGAGGTTTTGCAAGCAGTGGTGCCTTCCGTTTAAGGTACCGGTCTTGTTCCCTCCCTTCATCCGTGTCCTAAAGCTTTGGTATTGGTATCCCACAAGTAAGGATGAATCTGTGGACTTGGATACACCTTGCAAGAGAAACGGAATTTATGCTTACCTGATAAATTACTTTCTTGCGGTGTATCCAGTCCACGGCCTGCCCTGGCAATTAAGTCAGGTAAAAAATGTATTGTTTAAACTACAGTCACCACTGCACCCTATGATTTCTCCTTTGGCTTCTTAACCTTTTGTCGAATGACTGGGGGGGTGGAGCTATATGGACAGCTCTGCTGTGTGCTCTTTGCCACTTCCTGTAGGGAAGGAGAATATCCCACAAGTAAGGATGAATCTGTGGACTGGATACACCGCAAGAGAGTTTTTTATCAGGTAAGCATAAATTCTGTTTTTTGTCCCTTTCGTGCGGACAAGGCTCAGTGCCAGCAGCCCCGCCACAAAAGCGGACCAGTCCAAGGGAACTTGGAAACCTGTTTAATCTTGAACAAGTCCAAGCAGAACAAGAAGCCAGCTGAGACAAAATCGGCATGAAGGGGTGGACCAAGTACGGGGCAGATTATCTCTCTTCTCCGAAGCCTGGTTGCAGGACTTCAGGACCCTTGTGTTCTGGAGGTTGTCGCCCAGGGTTACAGGATAGGGTTAAAGGATTACTTTCTGTTATAATTTTTAAGCTAAACAACTAACATATTAAAGTTAATAAACATTAATTAAAACCTACTGACCTATATTTTCTCCAAAACTAAGTTTCATAACGCTCTAAAAGTTTTTATTCGCCGATGTCACGTTATCCTGCCCACTATTTTCAGCACTGCATGTTCAAATTACTTAAACCAATAACTTTGTGTTTAAAGCGCCATTTTGAAACCTAGGTATTGTAAACGGATTGGTACAGAGCAAAGGATACCCACGGAGTGGGTTTGGAAAACAATTAAATATGCAGACAAGATTTCTGATATACGGTAGAGATGTTAATTAAATGCTGTTGATAAAAAGCGTATTTGGGGTAGTTAGTAACAGGCATAGAAAATATTTACTTACAGTGGCCCTTTAAGGTCCCATCCGCCCAGGGACAGATTCCTCCTATCAAAACTGTCTTCAAGACTGGAAAAGAGAGGCCATTCTAGACTGTGTGAGGGATCTCTCCTCTCTAGGTGTTATCGTACCAGTACCCCCAAACGGAAAGGGGTCTAGGATACTGCTACTATTTAAATATTTGTCGTTCCAAAGGAGGACATGTTCCGCATGATTCTGGACCTAAAGTGTTTAAACAAGTTTCTGGCGGTTCCATAATTTAATATGGAAATAATCGGATCTATTCTGCCCCTAGTTCAAGAGGGGACAGTTTATGACAATTGACTTGAAAGATGCTTACTTTCATGTTCCAATTCACAGGGACCACTTAAAGTTTCTAAGATTTGTGTTTCTGGACCAACACTTCCAGTTTTTGGCCCTTCTCTTTGGTCTTGGGGTGCTACTAACAGTGGCCAGATCAAGGGGCATTGCTGTGGCGCTATATCTGGACGACATCCTAGTCCAGGCACCGGCGTTCAGCTCAGTCAATCATGAAAGTCCAGCTCACACTGTTATTGGATGGGTGCACGCTATCGCTAGGCACTGCACAGCCCAGCAATCAAATTCCAGAACAAAAAGTGAATAGCAGCACTCCAATAGAATCTTCAAATTTTTATTGCATATCCAGGAGTACAAAAAAATAGCAACGTTTCGGACTACATGTCCTTCATCATGCCATACATACATCACTTCCTACCCCTCCTTATATACCCCTTGGGACACATCCACAATCTAATTAACTCTTTACAAACTCCTAATACTGTTTTATTACTTCTGCATATGTGGGTATCCTAAATATTAAACATCAAAATTACTAAACTAATTTTCAATTCACCTATATTACATAAGGTGAAAAATACACACAATTTTTTGAAGGCATCAATATTAATTAGAAAACATTCAATTTAAAGAAAAAAGCAAAAAAACATACTTAGCATATGTCAATATTCAATTATAGGTTTCCTATATCATTACTATTCTTTTCTCCAACATAGGTGTGTCCGGTCCACGGCGTCATCCTTACTTGTGGGCATATTCTCTTCCCCAACAGGAAATGGCAAAGAGCCCAGCAAAGCTGGTCACATGATCCCTCCTAGGCTCCGC
The DNA here is from genome assembly GCF_027579735.1 of Bombina bombina. Lineage (NCBI taxonomy): Eukaryota > Metazoa > Chordata > Amphibia > Anura > Bombinatoridae > Bombina > Bombina bombina. Next base: position 33,963 of record NW_026511223.1, on the reverse strand, counting down.
CTTCCCCAGTCATTCTCTTTGCCGTTGCACAGGCAACATCTCCACGGAGATGGCTCAGAGTTTTTGGTTGCAATTTCTTCTGCTAGAAGAGTTTCAGAGTTATCTGCTCTGCAGTGTTCTTCTCCTTATCTGGTGTTCAATGCAGATAAGGTGGTTTTGCGTACTAAGCCTGGTTTTCTTCCGAAAGTTGTTTCTAACAAAAATATTAACCAGGATATAGTTGTGCCTTCTTTGTGTCCGAATCCAGTTTCAAAGAAGGAACGTTTGTTGCACAATTTGGATGTAGTTCGTGCTCTAAAATTCTATTTAGAGGCTACAAAGGATTTCAGACAAACATCTTCCTTGTTTGTTGTTTATTCTGGTAAAAGGAGAGGTCAAAAAGCAACTTCTACCTCTCTCTCTTTTTGGCTTAAAAGCATCATCAGATTGGCTTATGAGACTGCCGGACGGCAGCCTCCTGAAAGAATCACAGCTCATTCCACTAGGGCTGTGGCTTCCACATGGGCCTTCAAGAACGAGGCTTCTGTTGATCAGATATGTAAGGCAGCGACTTGGTCTTCACTGCACACTTTTACCAAATTTTACAAATTTGATACTTTTGCTTCTTCTGAGGCTATTTTTGGGAGAAAGGTTTTGCAAACCGTGGTGCCTTCCATCTAGGTGACCTGATTTGCTCCCTCCCATCATCCGTGTCCTAAAGCTTTGGTATTGGTTCCCACAAGTAAGGATGACGCCGTGGACCGGACACACCTATGTTGGAGAAAACAGAATTTATGTTTACCTGATAAATTACTTTCTCCAACGGTGTGTCCGGTCCACGGCCCGCCCTGGTTTTTTAATCAGGTCTGATGATTTAATTTCTCTAACTACAGTCACCACGGTATCATATGATTTCTCCTATGCAAATATTCCTCCTTTACGTCGGTCGAATGACTGGGGAAGGCGGAGCCTAGGAGGGATCATGTGACCAGCTTTGCTGGGCTCTTTGCCATTTCCTGTTGGGGAAGAGAATATTCCCACAAGTAAGGATGACGCCGTGGACCGGACACACCGTTGGAGAAAGTAATTTATCAGGTAAGCATAAATTCTGTTTTTTCTTTTTTCATAACATCACCACACATTCTCAAAGTCTGGGTGACATCTAGCTTCATATACAATACTGATCATCCAAGAAAAAGAGAGACAAAAGAGAGAAACAGAGATTAGTAATCACAAATTAACAAATTTTAAAGGAAAAATTCCTAAAGAAAAACAGACAAATCATAATCCTTGTTCATACCAAATGGAACTAATGAATTCAAAGTAAAAATCCAAAATGCCTCTCTTTGTTTCAAATGTTGTTCCCTATCCCCCCCTCGTCTACCAGGGGGAACATGTTCCAAAATTTGGAATCTGAGTTGGCTCACCCCATGTTGGGCTTCTAAAAAATGAGTGGCTACAGGGGATTTTAAATTCTCTCTCTCCTGATGTTTGATTTATGCTCTGTGATTCTATCACATACCCTACGGGTCGTCTCTCCTAAATAGGTCAAACCACATGGGCATTTAAGGAGGTAGATGGCATACTCTGTATTACATGTTAGAAAATCTTTGATCCAAAATTTCTTGCCTGACTGTGGATGTACAAACGTGGGTCCCTTAATCATACTATTGCAATGGGAGCAACCAAGACATGGGTAACAACCCAAATTTTTACTTGTAATATAGTTCTGTTTTTCACTTTTAGTACTCCCAATGTCTGCCTTTATCAAAGAATCTCTTAAGTTCATACCTCTTCTATATGCAGGCATAGGTGTCTGCTGAAATTCTGGTATGTCTGAATTACAATTTGCTAAGATGTACCAATGTCTGCAAATCTTATGAATTTGTGTACTTAATTCATTGTATTTGGAGACAAAAACCAATTTGTCCCCATTCCTCTTTTTAACTTTCTCTTGTGGTTTTAACAGACTCTCTCTTGTCATCTCAAGTGTCTTATCAATTTCCTTGTGGATCAAATTCTCATCATATCCTCGATCCAAAAAGAGATCTCCCATCTCCCTCAGCCTTTTTTTCACTTAATTTGTCTTCTGACACAATGCGGCGTACCCACATCAACTGGCTTTTTGGTAGGGAGTTCTTTAAAGATTGAGGGTGTGCACTACTTGCTAACAAAAGATCATTCCTGTCAGTCTCTTTCTTATACAAATCTATCCTGATTCTATCCTTATCTTTGAAAACCAAAGTGTCTAGAAAGGCCACACTTTCCTCACTGTGAACCAGGGTAAACTTTATATTCCTTGTAGAAAGATTTAATGTATCCACAAACTGCAATAGGCTTCCAATGTTGCCCAGCCATATGCCAAATACATCATCAATATAACGCCACCATGTGGCGCCATATTGTTTAAACAGTTTATTACTATAAACAAGTTTTTCTTCATATATACTCATATAGATGTTGGCATATGTAGGGGCGACATTGGAGCCCATTGCTGTACCTTGCTTTTGAATATAAAACTGGTCTTGAAATAAAGTAATTATAACGAAGTATAATGTCTAATAATTCCAATACAAAATGTTTCTCTTCCCCAGTAAACAAATTTGAATCTGTCATCATTTTGTCCACTGCCCCCACACCCCCATCATGACTGATGGAGGTGTATAGGCTGGACACATCCATACTGAAAAGTATACATTTATCTAGAGAAACGGAGATATCCTCCAATTTATTTAGGAAATCCCCAGTATCCCTGATGAATGATTGGGACTCCACCACAAACCTCCTCAAGATACGATCAAGATAAACAGACACCCGAGAACACACTGTCCACACCTGCCACAATTGGACGACCTGGTGGTCTCATCAAGTTTTTATGGATTTTCGGTAGTGTATATAGGACAGGTGTCCTCGGGTGCCTGTTTATCAGAAATTATTTTTCTTCATGTCCAATAATGCCTTTTTGAATAGCAACATCAATACACTTGTTTAATTCCTTCTGAATGATAAACACAGGATTATATGCAATCGGCAAATAGATATCCTTATCAGACAACTGGCGTAATATTTCTGATACATAATACCGGGTGCGAAGGATTCCACTGGGCCTTCGAATGAGTGCCAGACCCACTTTGATGGTGGATAACACGGAATATTGCAGGAAATTTGAGCTCATTTTAAATAAATGCTCGTTTGACCTTATGGTGCTCACTGTGGAGTTTCTACAAAAAGAGCTAGAATTACAACAATTGGATATTGGTCGTCTAGAGGCAGAGTTAAAGGCAGCACTTACCATTGATGAGATGGGCAAATTTCTTGCAGGGGTTAATTCCCAGATAGCGGAATTACGAAAAACGCTAGAAGAAAGGAAAAGATCGAAGTTCCTCCGTGATGAGGAAGATTACTCGACAGATCGAGTCTACCGCTGGAAGTATGACCCGCAGAACAGGTCAGGAGGTGGTACTTCCGGTCCAAGATGGCGGCGACAGCGGAGACCGAGAGGAGAGGGTCTGACGCAGAATACCTCGAGTGAATCGACGGGGGACTCAGACGAAACTGCGGCAAACGATTCCGCCGCGTAGGGAAAAAGCACCGTCACAGGAACGGGGAAACAGACACACAGTACCCGTCAAGGCAGCAGTCGAGCACGGCGCAAGAAATAGGTGATATCGGTGAGGTATTAACAGAACAACCTATGAAAGAGCAAAAGGACAGACTGGTGATTAATATTTCAGATCAAATCTTAAATAATGAGGAACCATAAAAGCATAGATACATTTATCTCCCAAGTGTATTGTGATATTAATAAATTGAAAAAGAAACACAGCACCAGGGGATTTAAATTTAAACACAGGATTTCTAATTTCTTTAGAAAGGAGAGAGAGAGTTTGTTGAATATTAAAATTAACAAACTATTAATCATTAAATCTGCCGATAAGGGCGGAGCCACTGTGTTACAGAATAAGGGGATTATGTATCAAATATTACGCCAGTTGTCTGATAAGGATATCTATTTGCCGATTGCATATAATCCTGTGTTTATCATTCAGAAGGAATTAAACAAGTGTGTTGATGTTGCTATTCAAAAAGGCATTATTGGACATGAAGAAAAAGAATTTCTGATAAACAGGCACCCGAGAACACCTGTCCTATATACACTACCGAAAATCCATAAAAACTTGATGAGACCACCAGGTCGTCCAATTGTGGCAGGTGTGGACAGTGTGTTCTCGGGTCTCTGTTTATCTTGATCGTATCTTGAGGAGGTTTGTGGTGGAGTCCCAATCATTCATCAGGGATACTGGGGATTTCCTAAATAAATTGGAGGATATCTCTGTTTCTCTGGATAAATGTATACTTTTCAGTATGGATGTGTCCAGCCTATACACCTCCATCAGTCATGATGGGGGTGAGGGGGCAGTGGACAAAATGATGACAGATTCAAATTTGTTTACTGGGGAAGAGAAACATTTTGTATTGGAATTATTAGACATTATACTTCGTTATAATTACTTTATTTCAAGACCAGTTTTATATTCAAAAGCAAGGTACAGCAATGGGCTCCAATGTCGCCCCTACATATGCCAACATCTATATGAGTATATATGAAGAAAAACTTGTTTATAGTAATAAACTGTTTAAACAATATGGTGCCACATGGTGGCGCTATATTGATGATGTATTTGGCATATGGCTGGGCAACATTGGAAGCCTATTGCAGTTTGTGGATACATTAAATCTTTCTACAAGGAATATAAAGTTTACCCTGGTTCACAGTGAGGAAAGTGTGGCCTTTCTAGACACTTTGGTTTTCAAAGATAAGGATAGAATCAGGATAGATTTGTATAAGAAAGAGACTGACAGGAATGATCTTTTGTTAGCAAGTAGTGCACACCCTCAATCTTTAAAGAACTCCCTACCAAAAAGCCAGTTGATGTGGGTACGCCGCATTGTGTCAGAAGACAAATTAAGTGAAAAAAAGGCTGAGGGAGATGGGAGATCTCTTTTTGGATCGAGGAAATGATGAGAATTTGATCCACAAGGAAATTGATAAGACACTTGAGATGACAAGAGAGAGTCTGTTAAAACCACAAGAGAAAGTTAAAAAGAGGAATGGGGACAAATTGGTTTTTGTCTCCAAATACAATGAATTAAGTACACAAATTCATAAGATTTGCAGACATTGGTACATCTTAGCAAATTGTAATTCAGACATACCAGAATTTCAGCAGACACCTATGCCTGCATATAGAAGAGGTATGAACTTAAGAGATTCTTTGATAAAGGCAGACATTGGGAGTACTAAAAGTGAAAAACAGAAATATATTATAAGTAAAAATTTGGGTTGTTACCCATGTCTTGGTTGCTCCCATTGCAATAGTATGATTAAGGGACCCACGTTTGTACATCCACAGTCAGGCAAGAAATTTTGGATCAAAGATTTTCTAACATGTAATACAGAGTATGCCATCTACCTCCTTAAATGCCCATGTGGTTTGACCTATTTAGGAGAGACGACCCGTAGGGTATGTGATAGAATCACAGCATAAATCAAACATCAGGAGAGAGAATTTAAAATCCCCTGTAGCCACTCATTTTTTAGAAGCCCAACATGGGGTGAGCCAACTCAGATTCCAAATTTTGGAACATGTTCCCCCTGGTAGACGAGGGGGGGGATAGGGAACAACATTTGAAACAAAGAGAGGCATTTTGGATTTTTACTTTGAATTCATTAGTTCCATTTGGTATGAACAAGGATTATGATTTGTCTGTTTTTCTTTAGGAATTTTTCCTTTAAAATTTGTTAATTTGTGATTACTAATCTCTGTTTCTCTCTTTTGTCTCTCTTTTTCTTGGATGATCAGTATTGTATATGAAGCTAGATGTCACCCAGACTTTGAGAATGTGTGGTGATGTTATGAAAAAAGAAAAATAGTAATGATATAGGAAACCTATAATTGAATATTGACATATGCTAAGTATCGTTTTTTGCTTTTTTCTTTAAATTGAATGTTTTCTAATTAATATTGATGCCTTCAAAAATTGTGTGTATTTTTCACCTTATGTAATATAGGTGAATTGAAAATTAGTTTAGTAATTTTGATGTTTAATATTTAGGATACCCACATATGCAGAAGTAATAAAACAGTATTAGGAGTTTGTAAAGAGTTAATTAGATTGTGGGTGTGTCCCAAGGGGTATATAAGGAGGGGTAGGAAGTGATGTATGTATGGCATGATGGACATGTAGTCCGAAACGTTGCTAATTTTTTGTACTCCTGGATATGCAATAAAAATGTAAAGATTCTATTGGAGTGCTGCTATTCACTTTTTGTACCGGCGTTCAGCTCCTCAGAGGATCATTCAAGGGCTCTTCTTTTCTTGCTCCAGTCTCACGTTTGGAATATCAACTCAGGAGTTCCCTGGTTCCCAGCAACAGGGAGGAGTTCCTGGGCACGATAATACTGTCCATGAAAATATTTCTCACAGATAAACGGCGCAGGAAGATTGCGTCCACCTGTCTTGCCCTTCTTTCCTACTCAAGCCCTTCCGTGGCTCAGTGTATGGAGATAATCGGGCTCATGGTTTCCAGCATAGACGTCATCCCTTTCGCCAGGTTCCATCTCAGACCTCTTCAATTGTTAATGTTGAGACAGTGGAACAGCAATAATTCAGATCTATCTCAGCGGATATCCATGGATGCTTGGACTAGGGACTCCCTCTCTTGGTGGATTCGTCCGGAGCATCTGATCCTTCTTGAGACTGTCCTTGGAGATTGTGACCACGGACAAGAGTCTGGCAGGCTGGGGAGCTGTTTGGGGTGCCAGGATGGCACAAGTAAGATGGACCCGGGAGGAGTCTTTCCTTCCGATAAATATTCTGGAACTTTGGACAATTTGCAATGCTCTGAGGGCGTAGCCTCTTCTGGGGTCGTTCAGCTTAATCAGGTTCCAGACTAACATTACCTTGGTGAATTACGTCAACCATCAGGGGGTACGAGGAGCTCCCTAGCAATGAGGGAGGTATCTCGGATTTTCGAGTGGGCGAAGACCACAGCTGCTCGCTCTCGGCGATCCACATTCCAGGTGTGGACAACTGGGAGGCAGACTTTCTCAGCAGGCAATCCTTCCATCTGGGGGAATGGTCTCTTCACCCCAAAGTGTTTGCGGAGATTTGTCTCAGATAGGGAACACCGGAGATAGATCTCGTTGCGTCCAGACTTAAGTTGCAAGCAACCACGATACGGATTGAGGTAGAGGGATCCCCAGGCAAAGCCGATAGATGCCTTAGTGGTGCCTTGGGAATTCAGCCTAGCTTACATTTTCTCTTGTTAAGTGTAGTCAGTCCACAGGTCATCCATTACTTATGGTATTTTATCTCTTCCCCAACAGGAAGTTGCAAGAGGATCACCCAAGCAGAGCTGCTATATAGCTCCTCCCCTCACATGTCATATCCAGTCATTCTCTTGCAACCTAACTAAAGATAGGTCGTTGTGAGAGGTCTGTGGTGTTTTTAAACTTAGTTTATTTCTTCAATCAAAAGTTTATTTTAAATGGCACCGGAGTGTGCTGTTTGTTTCTCAGGCAGCATTAGAAGAAGAATCTGCCTGCGTTTTCTATGATCTTAGCAGACGTAACTAAGATCCACTGGCTGTTCTCGCACATTCTGAGGAGTGAGGTAACTTCAGAAAAGGGGAATAGCATGCAGGGCCCCCCTGCAAACAAGGTGTGTGCAGTAAATTATTTTTCTAAGCAATGGAATTGACTGAGAAATTACTGCTGATACCAATGTAATGTAAGTTTAGCCTTAAATGCAGTGGTAGCGACTGGTATTAGGCTGATGAGTGTGTGTACACTGAAGTATTTTTCTAGGGAATGGAATTGACTCTGAAAATACTGTTAATACTGAAGTAATGTATGAGCCTTAACTGCAGTAAAAGCGACTGGTAGCAGGCTTATTAATAACACTTCATAACTTTTAAAATGTATGTTTAAAACGTTTACTGGCATGTTACAAGTTTTTTGTGAGGTACTTGGTGATGAAACTTATTGGGGAATGATTTTTACCACATGGCTAACTTTTGTTTCTGCATAGAAACAGTTAATTGAGCTTCCCCACTGTTGTAATATGAGTGGGAGGGGCCTATTTTAGCGCTTTTTTGCGCAGCAAAAATTCACTCACAATCTGTCTACTTCATCCTCCATGATCCAGGACGTCTCTAGAGAGCTCAGGGGTCTTCAAAATTCATTTTGAGGGAGGTAATCAGTCACAGCAGACCTGTGACAGTGTGTTTGACTGTGATAAAAACATAATTTATGCTTACCTGATAAATTTATTTCTCTTGTAGTGTAGTCAGTCCACGGGTCATCCATTACTTATGGAATATATCTCTTCCTAACAGGAAGCTGCAAGAGGATCACCCAGCAGAGCTGCTACATAGCTCCTCCCCTCACATGTCATATTCAGTCATTCGACCAAAGCAGACGAGAAAGGAGAAACCATAGGGTGCAGTGGTGACTGGAGTTTAATTAAAATTTAGGTCTGCCTTAAAGACAGGGCGGGCCGTGGACTGACTACACTACAAGAGAAATAAATTTATCAGGTAAGCATAAATTATGTTTTCTCTTGTTAAGTGTATCCAGTCCACGAGTCATCCATTACTTATGGAATACCAATACCAAAGCTAAAGTACACAGATGAAGGGAGGGACAAGGCAGGAACATTAAACAGAAGGAACCACTGCCTGAAGTACCTTTCTCCCAAAAATAGCCTCCGAAGAAGCAAAAGTGTCAAATTTGTAAAATTTTGAAAAGGTGTGAAGCGAAGACCAAGTCGCAGCCTTGCAAATCTGTTCAACAGAGGCTTCATTTTTAAAGGCCCAGGTGGAAGCCACAGCTCTAGTAGAATGAGCTGTAATCCTTTCAGGAGGCTGCTATCCAGCAGTCTCATAGGCTAAACGTATTATGGTACGAAGCCAAAAAGAGAGAGAGGTAGCCGAAGCCTTTTGACCTCTTCTCTGTCCAGAGTAAACGACAAACAGGGAAGAAGTTTGACGAAAATCTTTAGTTGCCTGCAAATAGAACTTCAGGGCACGGACTACGTCCAAATTATGCAAAAGTCGTTCCTTCTTTGAAGAAGGGTTAGGACACAGTGATGGAACAACAATCTCTTGATTGATATTCCTGTTAGTAACTACCTTAGGTAAGAACCCAGGTTTAGTACGCAGAACTACCTTGTCTGAATGAAAAATCAGATAAGGCGAATCACAATGTAAGGCAGATAACTCAGAGACTCTTCGAGCCGAGGAAATAGCCATCAAAAACAAAACCTTCCAGGATAACAGCTTGATATCAATGGAATGAAGGAGTTCAAATGGAACGCCTTGCAGAACGTTAAGAACTAAGTTTAAGCTCCACTGCGGAGAAACAGTCTTAAACACAGGCTTAATCCTAGTTAAAGCCTGACAAAAAGCCTGAACGTCTGGAACTTCAGCCAGACGTTTGTGTAGAAGAATAGACAGAGCAGAAATCTGTCCCTTTAACGAACTAGCAGATAAGCCCTTTTCTAAACCCTCTTGTAGAAAGGACAATATCCTAGGAATCCTAACCTTACTCCATGAGTAATTCTTGGATTCGCACCAATATAAATATTTACGCCATATCTTATGGTAAATTTTTCTGGTAACAGGCTTCCTAGCCTGTATTAAGGTATCAATAACAGACTCAGAGAAGCCACGCTTTGATAGAATCAAGCGTTCAATCTCCATGCAGTCAACCTCAGAGAAATTAGATTTGGATGTTTGAAAGGACCCTGAATTAGAAGGTCCTGTCTCAGAGGCAGAGACCACGGTGGACAGGACGACATGTCCACTAGGTCTGCATACCAGGTCCTGCGTGGCCACGCAGGCGCTATCAGAATCACCGAAGCTCTCTCCTGTTTGATCTTGGCAATCAAACGAGGAAGCATCGGGAATGGTGGAAACACATAAGCCATGTTGAAGACCCAAGGGGCTGTCAGAGCATCTATCAGCACCGCTCCCGGGTCCCTGGACCTGGATCCGTAACAAGGAAGCTTGGCGTTCTGGCGAGACGCCATGAAATCCAGATCTGGTTTGCCCCAACGATGAATCAGTTGAGCAAAGACCTCCGGATGAAGTTCCCACTCCCCCGGATGAAAAGTCTGCCGACTTAGAAAATCCGCCTCCCAGTTCTCTACGCCTGGGATATAAATCGCTGACAGGTGGCAAGAGTGAGACTCTGCCCAGCGAATTATTTTTTAGACTTCCAACATCGCTAGGGAACTTCTGGTTCCCCCTTGATGGTTAATGTAAGCCACAGTCGTGATGTTGTCCGACTGAAATCTGATGAACCTCAGAGTTGCTAACTGAGGCCAAGCTAGGAGAGCATTGAATATTGCTCTTAATTCCAGAATATTTATTGGGAGGAGTTTCTCCTCCTGAGTCCATAATCCCTGAGCTTTCAGGGAGTTCCAGACTGCGCCCCAGCCTAGAAGGCTGGCGTCTGTTGTTAAAATCGTCCAATCTGGCCTGCGAAAGGTCATCCCCTTGGACAGATGTGGCCGAGAGAGCCACCATCGAAGAGAATCTCTGGTCTCTTGATCCAGACTTAGTAGGGGGGACAAATCTGAGTAATCCCCGTTCCACTGACTTAGCATGCACAATTGCAGCGGTCTGAGATGCAGGCGCGCAAATGGTACTATGTCCATTGCCGCTACCATTAAGCCGATTACTTCCATGCACTGAGCTACTGACGGGTGTGGAATGGAATGAAGGACACGGCAAGCATTTAGAAGTTTTGATTACCTGGCCTCCGTCAGGTAAATTTTCATCTCTACAGAATCTATAAGAGTCCCTAGGAAGGGAACCCTTGTGAGTGGTAATAGAGAACTCTTTTCCACGTTCACCTTCCACCCATGCGACCTCAGAAATGCCAGAACTATCAGAGACTTGGCAGTTTGAAAACTTGACGCTTGTATCAGAATGTCGTCTAGGTACGGAGTCACCGCTATGCCTCACGGTCTTAGTACCGCCAGAAGTGAGCCCAGAACTTTTGTAAAGATTCTTGGAGCCGTAGCTAATCCGAAGGGAAGAGCTACAAACTGGTAATGCCTGTCTAGGAAGGCAAATCTTAGGTACCGATAATGATCCTTGTGAATCGGTATGTGAAGGTAGGCATCCTTTAAATCCACTGTGGTCATGTACTGACCCTCTTGGATCATGGGAAGGATGGTTCGAATAGTTTCCATTTTGAATGATGGAACTCTTAGAAATTTGTTTAGGATTTTTAAGTCCAAGATTGGTCTGAAGGTTCCCTCTTTCTTGGGAACCACAAATAGATTTGAACAGAATCCCTGCCCATGTTCCGTCCGCGGAACTGGGTGGATCACCCCCATTAGTAAAAGGTCTTGTACACAGCGTAGAAACACCTCTTTCTTTATTTGGTTTGCTGATAACCTTGAAAGATGAAATCTCCCTCGTGGAGAAGTTTTGAAGTCCAGGAGATATCCCTGAGATATGATCTCCAACGCCCAAGGATCCTGGACATCTCTTGCCCAAGCCTGGGCGAAGAGAGAAAGTCTGCCCCCCACTAGATCCGTTTCCGGATAGGGGGCCCTCTCTTCATGCTGTCTTGGAGGCAGCAGCAGGTTTCTTGGCCTGCTTGCCCTTGTTCCAGGACTGGTTAACTTTCCAGCCCTGCCTGTAACGAGCAACAGCTCCTTCCTGTTTTGGAGCGGAGGAAGTTGATGCTGCTCCAGCCTTGAAGTTACGAAAGGCACGAAAATTAGACTGTTTGGCCTTTGATTTGGCCCTGTCCTGAGGTAGAGCATGGCCCTTATCTCCCGTAATGTCAGCTATAATTTCTTTCAAGCCGGGCCCGAATAAGGTCTGCCCTTTGAAAGGAATATTAAGCAATTTAGATTTAGAAGTCACGTCAGCTGACCAGGATTTAAGCCATAGCGCGCTTGGATGGCGAATCCGGAGTTCTTAGCCGTAAGTTTGGTTAAATGTACGACGGTATCAGAAACAAATGCGTTAGCTAGCTTAAGTGCTTTAAGCTTGTTCATAATTTCATCCAATGGAGCTGTGCGAATGGCCTCTTCCAGAGACTCAAACCAGAATGCCGCCGCAGCAGTGACAGGCGCAATGCATGCAAGGGGCTGTAAGATAAAACCTTGTTGAACAAACATTTTCTTAAGGTAACCCTCTAATTTCTTATCCATTGGATCTGAAAAGTTACAACTATCCTCCACCGGGATAGTGGTACGCTTAGCTAAAGTAGAAACTGCTCCCTCCACCTTAGGGACCGTCTGCCATAAGTCTCGTGTGGTGGCGTCTAGGAAACATTTTCCTAAATATGGGAGGAGGGGAAAAGGGCACACCAGGTCTATATAACGCCTTGCTAATAATCTCTGTAAGCCTTTTAGGTATAGGAAACACGTCAGTACACACCGGTACCGCATAGTATCTATCCAACCTACATAATTTTTCTGGAATTGCAACCGTGTTACAATCATTCAGAGCCGCTAATACCTCCCCTAGCAATATGCGGAGGTTCTCAAGCTTAAATTTAAAATTAGAAATCTCTGAATCCAGTCTCCCTGGATCAGATCCGTCACCCACAGAATGAAGCGCTCCGTCTTCACGTTCTGCAAACTGTGACGCAGTATCTGACATGGCTCTCACCTCATCCGCGTGCTCTGTCCTTAACCCAGAGCTATCGCGCTTGCCTCTTAATTCTGGCAATTTAGATAATACTTCTGTCATAACAGTAGCCATGTCTTGCAAAGTGATTTGTAAGGGCCTCCCTGATGTACTTGGCGCCACAAAATCACGCACCTCCTGAGCGGGAGGCGAAGGTACTGACACGTGAGGGGAGTTAGTCAGCATAACTTCCCCCTCGTTGTCTGGTGATAATTTCTATACATGTAAAGATTGACTTTTATTTAAAGTAGCATCAATGCAATTAGTACACAAATTTCTATTGGGCTCCACATTGGCCTTTAAACATAGTGAACAAAGAGATTCATCTGTGTCAGACATGTTTAAACAAACTAGCAATGAGACTAGCAAGCTTGGAAATACTTTTCTAAATAAATTTACAAGCAATATAAAAAACGCTACTGTGCCTTTAAGAAGCACAAAAAGCTGTCACAGTTGAAATAACAATGAACCAAAATAGTTATAGCAACCAATTTTTCACAGTAAATGTATTAAGTTAGCAAAGGATTGCACCCACCAGCAAATGGATGATTAACCCCTTAATACCCAAAAACGGATTAACAATTTAATAATTAAACGTTTTTCTCACAGTCAAAACACACTGTCACAGGTCTGCTGTGACTGATTACCTCCCTCAAAATGAATTTTGAAGACCCCTGAGCTCTCTAGAGACGATCTGGATCATGGAGGATGAAGTAGACAGATTGTGACTGAATTTTTACTGCGCAAAAAGCGCTAAAATAGGCCCCTCCCACTCATATTACAACAGTGGGGAAGCTCAGAAAACTGTTTCTATGCAGAAAACAAAGATGGCCATGTGGTAAAAATCATGCCCCAATAAGTTTTATCACCAAGTACCTCACAAAAAACGATTAACATGCCAGTAAACGTTTTAAACATACATTTGAAAAGTTATGAATTGTTATTAATAAGCCTGCTACCAGTCGCTTTTACTGCAGTTAAGGCTCATACATTATTTCAGTATTAACCGTATTTTCAGAGTCAATTCCATTCCTTAGAAAAATACATTCAGTGTACACACACTCATCAGCCTAATACCAGTCGCTATCACTGCATTTAAGGCTGAACTTACTTTACATTGGTATCAGCAGTAATTTCTCAGTCAATTCGATTCCTCAGAAAAATAATTTACTGCACATACCTCATTTGCAGGGGGGCCCTGCATGCTATTCCCCTTCTCTGAAGTTACCTCACTCCTCAGATGAGAACAGCCAGCGGATCTTAGTTACGTCTGCTAAGATCATAGAAAACGCAGGCAGATTCTTCTTCTAATGCTGCCTGAGAATAAACAGCACACTCCGGTGCCATTTAAAATAAACTTTTGATTGTAGAAATAAACGAAGTTAAAAAACACCACAGACCTCTCACAGCGACCTATCTAGTTAGGCTGCAAGAGAATGACTGAATATGACATGTGAGGGGAGGAGCTATGTAGCAGCTCTGCTGGGTAATCCTCTTGCAGCTTCCTGTTAGGAAGAGATATATTCCATAAGTAATGGATGACCCCTGGACTGACTACACTTAACAAGAGAAAACGTTAATTATTAAATTGTTATCTGTTTTTTGGGTATTAAGGGGTTAATCATCTATTTGCTGGTGGGTGCAATCCTTTGCTAACTTAATACATTTACTGTGAAAATTTGGTTGCTATAACTAATTTGGTTCATTGTTATTTCAACTGTGACAGCTTTTTGTGCTTCTTAAAGGCACAGTAGCGTTTTTTATATTGCTTGTAAATTTATTTGAAAAGTATTTTCCAAGCTTGCTAGTCTCATTGCTAGTCTGTTTAAACATGTCTGACACAGAGGAATCTCTTTGTACAATATGTATGAAGGCCAATGTGGAGCCCCATAGAAGGTTGTGTACTAAATGCATTGATGTAACTTTAAATAAAAGTCAATCTTTCCATGTAAAGAAATTATCACCAGACAACGAGGGGGAAGTTATGCCGACTAACTCCCCTCACGTGTCAGTACCTTCGCCTCCCGCTCAGGAGGTGCGTGATTTTGTGGCGCCAAGTACATCAGGGAGGCTCTTACAAATCACTTTGCAAGACATGGCTACTGTTATGACAGAAGTATTATCTAAATTGCCAGAATTAAGAGGCAAGCGTGATAGCTCTGGGTTAAGGACAGAGCGCGCTGATGATGTGAGAGCCACAATTGCGTCACAATTTGCAGAACATGAAGACGGAGAGCTTCATTCTGTGGGTGACGGATCTGATCCAGGGAGACTGGATTAAGAGATTTCGAATTTTAAATTTCAGCTTGAGAACCTCCGCATATTGCTAGGGGAGGTATTAGCGGCTCTGAATGATTGTAACACGGTTGCAATTCCAGAAAAGTTATGTAGGTTGGATAGATACTATGCGGTACCGGTGTGTACTGACGTGTTTCCTATACCTAAAAGGCTTACAGAGATTATTAGCAAGGAGTGGGATAGACCCGGTGTGCCTTTTTCCCCTCCTCCCATATTTAGGAAAATGTTTCCTATAGACGCCACCACACGAGACTTATGGCAGACGGTCCCTAAGGTGGAGGGAGCAGTTTCTACTTTAGCTAAGCGTACCACTATCCCGGTGGAGGATAGTTGTGCCTTTTCAGATCCAATGGATAAGAAATTAGAGGGTTACCTTAAGAAAATGTTTGTTCAACATGGTTTTATCTTACAGCCCCTTGCATGCATTGCGCCTGTCACTGCTGCGGCGGCGGCATTCTGGTTTGAGTCTCTGGAAGAGGCCATTCGCACAGCTCCATTGGATGAAATTATGAACAAGCTTAAAGCACTTAAGCTAGCTAATGCATTTGTTTCTGATGCCGTCGTACATTTAACCAAACTTACGGCTAAGAACTCCGGATTCTCCATCCAAGCGCGCAGAGCGCTATGGCTTAAATCCTGGTCAGCTGACGTGACTTCTAAATCTAAATTGCTTAATATTCCTTTCAAAGGGCAGACCTTATTCGGGCCTGGCTTGAAAGAAATTATCGCTGACATTACGGGAGGTAAGGGCCATGCTCTGCCTCAGGACAGGGCCAAATCAAAGGCCAAACAGTCTATTTTTCGTGCATTTCGTAACCTCAAGGCAGGAGCAGCATCAACTTCCTCCGCTCCAAAACAGGAAGGAGCTGTTGCTCGTTACAGACAGGGCTGGAAAACTAACCAGTCCTGGAACAAGGGCAAGCAGGCCAGAAAACCTGCTGCTGCCCCTAAGACAGCATGAAGAGAGGGCCCCCTATCCGGAAATGGATCTAGTGGGGGACAGACTTTCTCTCTTCGCCCAGGCTTGGGCAAGAGATGTCCAGGATCCCTGGGCGTTGGAGATCATATCTCAGGGATATCTTCTGGATTTCAAAGCTTCTCCACAAGGGAGATTTCATCTTTCAAGGTTATCAGCAAACCAAATAAAGAAAGAGGTGTTTCTACGCTGTGTACAAGACCTCTTACTAATGGGGGTGATCCACCCAGTTCCGCGGACGGAACACGGGCAGGGATTCTATTCAAATCTATTTGTGGTTCCCAAGAAAGAGGGAACCTTCAGACCAATCTTGGACTTAAAAATCCTAAACAAATTTCTAAGAGTTGCATCATTCAAAATGGAAACTATTCGAACCATCCTACCCATGATCCAAGAGGGTCAGTACATGACCACTGTGGACTTAAAGGATGCCTACCTTCACATACCGATTCACAAGGATCATTATCGGTACCTAAGATTTGCCTTCCTAGACAGGCATTACCAGTTTGTAGCTCTTCCCTTCGGGTTAGCTACGGCTCCAAGAATCTTTACAAAGGTTCTGGGCTCACTTCTGGCGGTACTAAGACCGCGAGGCATAGCGGTGGCTCCGTACCTAGACGACATTCTGATACAAGCGTCAAGTTTTCAAACTGCCAAGTCTCATACAGAGATAGTTCTGGCATTTCTGAGGTCGCATGGGTGGAAGGTGAACGTGGAAAAGAGTTCTCTATTTCCACTCACAAGGGTTCCCTTCCTAGGGACTCTTATAGATTCTGTAGAGATGAAAATTTACCTGACGGAGGCCAGGTTACCAAAACTTCTAAATGCTTGCCGTGCCCTTCATTCCATTCCACACCCGTCAGTAGCTCAGTGCATGGAAGTAATCGGCTTAATGGTAGCAGCAATGGACATAGTACCATTTGCGCGCCTGCATCTCAGACCGCTGCAATTGTGCATGCTAAGTCAGTGGAATGGAGATTACTCAGATTTGTCCCCTCTACTAAATCTGGGTCAAGAGACCAGAGATTCTCTTCTATGGTGGCTTTCTCGGCCCCACCTGTCCAAGGGGATGACCTTTCGCAGGCCAGATTGGACGATTGTAACAGACGCCAGCCTTCTAGGTTGGGGCGCAGTCTGGAATTCCCTGAAGGCTCAGGGATCATGGACTCAGGAGGAGAAACTCCTCCCAATAAATATTCTGGAGTTAAGAGCAATATTCAATGCTCTTCTAGCTTGGCCTCAGTTAGCAACCCTGAGGTTCATCAGATTTCAGTCGGACAACATCACGACTGTGGCTTACATCAATCATTAAGGGGGAACCAGGAGTTTCCTAGCGATGTTGGAAGTCTCAAAGATAATTCGCTGGGCAGAGTCTCACTCTTGCCACCTGTCAGCGATCTACATCCCAGGCGTGGAGAACTGGGAGGCGGATTTTCTAAGTCGCCAGACTTTTCATCCGGGGGAGTGGGAACTTCATCCGGAGGTCTTCGCTCAACTGATTCATCGTTGGGGCAAACCAGATCTGGATTTCATGGCGTCTCGCCAGAACGCCAAGCTTCCTTGTTACGGATCCAGGTCCAGGGATCCGGGAGCGGTGCTGATAGATGCTCTGACAGCCCCTTGGGTCTTCAACATGGCTTATGTGTTTCCTTAAAGGGTCAGTTGTTGGCATTATCACTCTTGTTGCACAGAAGACATCGCTGAGCTCCCTGACATTCAATTTTTTGGAGCTTAAACTTGGTCCTTAAGGTTTTGCATAGGGTTCCGATTGAGCCTATGCATTATATTGACATTAAGATTCTGTCTTGAAAAGTTGGCTAATGAATCCGCACGCAGAGTATCTGAGCTAGCTGCCTTGCTTCAAGTCTCCTTATCTGGTTTTTCATGTGGATAAGGCTGTTCTTTGCACCAGTCTGGGGTTTCTTCCCAAGGTGGTGTCTAACCGTAACATCAATCGGGAAATAATTGTTACTACTTTGTGTCCTAACCCTCCTTCTACGGTGAGGTTACTCCATAATCTGGATGTGGTTCGTGCCTTGAAGTTCTATCTTCAGGCTACAAAGGATATTAGACAGTCTACATCTCTTATTGTGGTGTATTGCAGGAAGCGCAAGGGGCAGAAGTGCCTCTTCTACTTCTTTGTCCTTTTTGGTTGAGGGGCTTGATTTTCTTGGCCTATGAGACAGCGGGACATAAGCCTCCTCAGATTACTGCTCATTCAACTAGAGCTGTGGCTTCATCTTGGGCCTTCAAGAATGAGGCCTCTATGTAGCAGATTTGTAAGGCGGCTACCTGGTCCTCCTTACACACTTTCACAAAGTTCTACAATTTTGACGTTTTTGTTTCTGCAGAAGCTGTTTTTGGGAGAGAGGTTTTACAGACTGTGGTGCCCTCAGGTTAGGGTCCACCTTTTTACCCTCCCGGTTTCATTCAGTGTCCTCTAAAGCTTGGGTATATGTTTCCCAAAAGTAATGAAGCCGTGGACTTTCCTCCCCTTTTAGATGGAAAACATAAATTATGCTTACCTGATAATTTTATTTCCATTGTGGGGAGGAGAGTCCACGGCTGCCGCCCTTAACTCCAGTGGGCAGACCTAAAATTAAATTTTCTTCTGGCACCATTTATACCCTGATATTTCTCCTACTGTTCCTTGTTCCCTCGGCAGAATGATTGGGGGATGAGGGGAGTGGGGGAGATATTTAAGCCTTTGGCTGGGGTGTCTTTGCCTTCTCCTGGTGGCCAGGTTCTGTATTCCAAAAGTAATGAATGAAGCCGTGGACTCTCCTCCCCACGATGAGAACCAATAACAAATTATGCTTACCTGATCATTTTATTTCCAACAGTAATTGATGATTCCGTGGACTCACCTTCTCTTAGGAAAGAAAAAAATTCATGGTTACCTTATAAATTTAGTTTAGTTCCTGATACAGTGAGCCCACAGCCCGCCCTTTATTTTAAGACCGTTATTTTTTCACTTAAAGCTCTGGCACCTCTACACCTTGTGTTGCTGCTTTTTCTCCATTTTCCTTCGGTCGAATGACTGGGGTTGGAGGGAAGGTAGGTGATGCTTAACAGCTTTGCTGTGGTGCTCTTTGCCGCCTCCTGCTGGCCAGGAGTGATATTTCCAACAGTAATTGATTTTTGTGGACTCGCCATATCCGGAAATAAATACATTTATCAGGTAAGCATAAATTTAGTTTTTCTTTGTAACAGACTGTGCTCACCTTACACTGACCCCAGGATTGTTAAATAGGATTAGAGTGTTTCACATAGTTTTCAGGACTCGGTGACACTCCAATTTAGGAGTCTGACAGTGCTAATAATGCACACCCTGTCTGTGGCCCCATACTAGTGTGTGTTACTGACCTTAGACATGGCTTACTCACTACTTTTGTCAATGCCTGGTCTTGAGGCCAGAGAAGGTTTATGGCTCTGCCTATACTGTGACACACTGCAGTTAGTTTTCCTTCTACTTTTGCAGTAACTGTGCAAGAATCTACAGCTCCTAGTGACGAGAGACCTGCTGATGCCCCTCAAGATAAGGAAACTGAGTCTGTAGCAACATCACCGGAAGCTTCTGATCTGGGCAAACAGGAAATGCTGGTGCAGTATCTGACAGATGCCCATCACTTTGCTTTGAAGATTGAAGAAGCGATTGATGTGATCAGCAGAATGATGTATGAGCCAGCTGTGTCAGGTGTGTACTAGTTGGCTGCTCGATGCATTGCCCAGTATCCTGTATGTGTATATACCTAGCCGTAGCATGAGCACCCTGGTGCACTTTGACATTCCTAGTGGTCCTTGTATGTGTGGCTCATTAGACACTCCTGGGGGCACTGGCATGTAATGCGTGGGCCTCTGATGTGACCATCCTAGGGACGTGTGTTTCATGTGTTTGATAGATGTACACACTACTGTTTTAATATACATGCGTGTGCACACTGCACAGATAATAACATTGGTGACCCTTCATGAGGAATTTCCTTAATGTTTTGTGTTTTTCCTCTCTCCACCCTCACCCCCTCCAGTGGTGCAGGAAGTCATTGAGTTCTTTGTCACCGTGTCACAGTTTGGGGTTTCCCAGGCTTTACTTGGTGTTCGTCGCATGCTTCCACTGGTCTGGTCAAAGGAGCCTGGAGTTCGAGAAGCTGTGATTGGTGCCTACCGGCGGCTCTACCTCAGCCCGAGCAGAGAGTCTGAGCGGTAAATACTTCTCCTGTGGTTACCCATTAGCCTTTTCTCCTACTTACTGTACATTTTAGCAACATGCACACTCCAATGATGTTTGTGCTATGAAATATCCTTCCTATACCTTTATATAACTTTTAGACACTTTTTTTTTTTTTTGGGCCATTTTAAAGTTCCCCACCTCTAGTAATTGGTACCACCATATTCACTGCTGTTGTCTCCTACAGTGAAACGTAGGTTCCAGATTTGCAGCACCCATGATTAGAGGGAGGCACATGAAATGTATTTATGTATTAATTTCACTTAAGTTCTCTCTACTTTACTTGTGATCATGGTCTAGTTCCTGCTTAATTTCCTTTTATCCTTATTTCTTTGACACAATGAGTCCACGGATCATCTTAATTACTAATGGGATATTCACCACCTGGTCAGCAGGAGGCGGCAAAGAGCACCACAGCAAATCTGTTAAATAGCTCCTCCCTTCCCTCCCACCCCAGTCATTCTTTGCCTATGTTAGTGATAGGAAGTGCTAAAGTGAGGTGTTAGAAAAGATTCTTCTATCAAGAGTTTATAATTTTTAAAGTAGTGCAAGATTGTGCTGCTTTGTTCTAGGGTGTAGCCGTAGTCCATATCAGTCTCTTCAGTTTAGCTTTGGTGGCTTTAGAGCAATGGGAGCTTGTGGGACATAATTCTCACTGTGCCTCCCATATTTAATGCTGCCCTAATTTCCTATAGTCTGAGGGATATGTCTCAGTCTTTGGTTTCTTTACAGGTCAATGTGAAGAGGAGGACCTCTCAAACCTGTGAACTGCCTTACTGTCAGGCAGTAATATGAGGTAAGTGCTACTTTTTAATTTTATGGGACAGGAGACAACTCAAAAGAAAGTTAGCATATTGGATCTACCTTACACATAAAGGGCTCAAGACAATGGGGCACTTTATTGCTTATTATAAACTCCTATACGGGAGAGTACTGCAGACAGATTTATTAGCAGGCACTGGGGCTGGTTAGAGCGCTTCACTTAGGGCTACGGTGTTTTTTCTCTCTGAGGGGTTAACATGAATACATTTCCCTAGGAGAAAGCATTTACTTTTGTCTACGCCCACTGTCTGCGCGCCACTTCTATGTGCTTCAGTCTGGGGGACATATCGAGTAGGATTTGTCTAGGAGAGCATGTTCCGTGCTAGACATGCGTTCCTAGGACCGGACTGTGACTAAGTTCTTTCTTGCACTACAGCAGATCGTCTGCGTAGAGTGAAGTCCTTCATCTTTTGGCCAGCGAGGTAGGCACCTCAGTGTAGTTGACTTTGGAGGTGATATCTGTAATATCTTTTTTGTGTTTTGCTAGTTTACACAGACCAGTAAAAAACTTTACGTTTAAATTTAAAGAGACAGGAATGTTTTTTGAGATTAATATGTTATAGTAAATTAAGATTTTTATTTGATTTTTTTCTAAGTGTGAACTAGTATGGATCAAGGGACTTTGTAAAATGTTCCTTGCTATTTGTTTTTTAATGCCATTGTGGAACCACCAATACCTTTCTGTCCTTCATGTATTGAGAGGACATTAAGTTTTATAAGGAAAAAAAATTCTGAGCTTCTAAAGCAGATGTTGTCCAGGAATCTAATGATAAAGTACAGTATATGCCGCAGCTCTCGCCTCAAGCATCCCAAGTTTTACCGCTCTCATAAGCCCTGCACCTCCTCACTAGTTACTTTAAGGGACATTGCATCTCATGTCTTCTACAATTTCTGATGCGCTGATACTGAAGTTTTTTAGATTTAAGCTAGAGCACCTCCGGCTATTACTTAAGGATGTTTTAGCTACTTTAGACGACAGCGACTCCACTGTAGTGGTTGTTCCTAAGTCCAGTAAGCTGAACAAATTTTGAGGTTCCTTCCTCGACAGACGTGTTTCCGGTCCCTGACCGAGCTTCTGAGATTATTACTAAGGAGTGGGAGAGACCAGTGCCCATGGTGGAAGGGGCTATTTCCACCCTAGCTAAGAGAACTACTATTCCCATAGAGGTTAGTTGTGCCTTCAAAGATCCTATATACAAGAAGTTAGAGGGTCTACTCAAGAAGATGTATGTGCCATGGCAGCCAGCTGTGTGCCTTGCTACTGTCACTAGTGCAGCGGCATATTGGTTTGATGAGCTGATGCTTTCAGGACAGACTTCTTTGGATGATATCCAAGATAGGATAAAAGCTCTTAAAGTATCTAATTCCTTTATTACGGATTCCTCCCTTCAAGTTATCAAACTGGGAGCCAAGATTTCAGGTTTTTCTATTCTGGCCCGCAGAGCCTTATGGTTGAAGTCTTGGTCTGCGAATGTGTCCTCTAAGTCTAAGCTTCTAGCTATTCCTTACAAGGGGAAGACCTTGTTTGGACCTGGGCTAATGGAAATTATCTCTATTACAGGAGGTAAGGGTCATCTTCTCCCTCAGGTAAGAGAAACAAGCAGAAAGGATGAGAGTAATTTACGTTCCTTTCGAAATTTTAAGGGAAATTCTTCCTCCTCTAAGTAGGAACAATCTAAACCTGCATGGAGACCCAACCAGTCTTGGAATAAGGGAAAACAATCCAAGCAGCCGGCTATTGAATCCAAGACAGCATGAAGGGCATGCCCCTATCCGGGACCGTATCAGGTATGGGGCAGACTTTCCTTCTTAGCTCAGGCTTGGGTTTGGGATGTTCAGGATCTCTGGGCAATAGAAATAGTGTCCCAGGGATACAAACTAGAGTTCAAAAGTTTTCCTCCTAGAGGCAGGTTTCTACTTTCAAGATTATCTGCAGACCAGACAAAAAGAGGCGTTTTTACACTGCGTAAGAGACCTCTCCGTCCTGGGAGTGATTGTTCCCGTTCCAGTACAGGAACAGGGTCGGGGTTTTTATTCCAATCTGTTTGTGGTTCCCAAAATTTTAGCTCTCAAGAGTCTAAACAAATTTCTCAGGGTACTGTCCTTTAAGATGGACAAATGGAATCCACAGCACCAATTAGGTAAAAGAAAATACCTTTATTTTCACATTACATGCGACGTTTCGGCCTTCACAGCCTTAATCATGCATACAAAACACTTCAGCCTCTGTCCACAGTATATAGGCTGATCAATTAAAACATTAATTACAAACAGATTTGACAAAATGTTTCACACAGAGCAATTACTCCCTCTAGTGTTAGTCATATTTTACTACATCCTATAAAATTTAACTCTCAAGTTACCAAAAATACAATTACTAGAGGAGTTTCCACTGAATGTACAAGTGTCATTAAAAACAAGAAAATATATAGGAACAAGTCTTACTGCAATCTTATATTTCTATAGTAATATTTCTAAAGTATATTACTGACACCTTTTACCAATCTTACTGATAAACTTTACCTATGTGTTTAAGTGAACAAGTGACTTTACCTATGTGTTTAACTAAACCAAAACTAACTAAAAAAAAATAATTTTTTTTTGAAGAAAATGTTTTTTGTTTTGAATTTTTACTGTTACATTTAGAGAAAGACAGAGAAATCTATTTCTCTATTTAACCCTTTAGGGTACATACAATCTAATTTATGGATCCAGTAAGTTTCTTTTTGTTTAAGGATCCTCTCCCTGTCACCCCCCTCCTCTTAATGTACCTACATGGTCAATAATCTGCCACCTAATTTGACTTATGTTGTGGCCTGCCTGGATAAAATGATTAGAAACAGGAGCTTCTTTATTACCACATCTCAAGTTGGACTTATGCTGATTAATTCTTTCCCTGCCTTTTCTAGTCGATTCTCCAATGTAAATAAGAGAACACGGGCATTTAATAAGATAGATTACGTAGGATGTCTCACATGTATAATAACCATTAATTTTATATTTATGCCCTGTTCTTGGATGGGAAAATTCTTTCCCTTTTATCATTGCATGGCAATTAGAGCACCCTAGACAGGGATAAGAACCATAAGATTTCTGACCCATATGGCTTTGTTTAAGACTTTTGGAGGGTCCCAAATCATTTTTAATCAGTGTGTCTCTCAAATTTCTAACCCTCTTAAAGGCAATAATGGGATTATTTTGGAATATCTCCATATCTCTATTACAATTTTTAATATTCCAATGCTTTCTTATGATTTTAGTAACTTCAGTACTGTATGAATTATATTGTGAAGTAAATACCATCCTCCTACTTTTATTTTTACCATTTTTATTATCTTTAGGGGCATTATTATCCCTGTACATTTTCTTCTCTCTCTGAAGCCTTGAGATGTGTATGACTTAAACTCTGCTATCCCTGGGATAGAATTTACCCTTATACATAGTGAGGTTTCAGTGGAATTCTTAGACACTAGGGTTTATAAGGATAATGGGACCCTTAAAACAGATCTTTTTAGAAAATCCACTGATAGGAATACTATGCTTGCCTATGATAGTTTCCATCCAACTAGGTTAAAAGACTCACTCCCTAGGAGTCAACTCCTTAGGGTCTGTAGAATAGTGAAGGATGAAGAAATATTATCTACCAGAATGATGGAAATGGGCAACAGATTTGTTAGCAGAGGTTATCCTGAAAACCTCATTAAGGAAGAGATCTCAAGGCTTCAGAGAGAGAAGAAAATGTACAGGGATAATAATGCCCCTAAAGATAATAAAAATGGTAAAAATAAAAGTAGGAGGATGGTATTTACTTCACAATATAATTCATACAGTACTGAAGTTACTAAAATCATAAGAAAGCATTGGAATATTATTAAAAATTGTAATAGAGATATGGAGATATTCCAAAATAATCCCATTATTGCCTTTAAGAGGGTTAGAAATTTGAGAGA
Organism: Bombina bombina; assembly: GCF_027579735.1. Lineage (NCBI taxonomy): Eukaryota > Metazoa > Chordata > Amphibia > Anura > Bombinatoridae > Bombina > Bombina bombina. The sequence continues at coordinate 8,990 of NW_026511223.1, read as the reverse complement.
CACACTGATTAAAAATGATTTGGGACCCTCCAAAAGTCTTAAACAAAGCCATATGGGTCAGAAATCTTATGGTTCTTATCCCTGTCTAGGGTGCTCTAATTGCCATGCAATGATAAAAGGGAAAGAATTTTCCCATCCAAGAACAGGGCATAAATATAAAATTAATGGTTATTATACATGTGAGACATCCTACGTAATCTATCTTATTAAATGCCCGTGTTCTCTTATTTACATTGGAGAATAGACTAGAAAAGGCAGGGAAAGAATTAATCAGCATAAGTCCAACTTGAGATGTGGTAATAAAGAAGCTCCTGTTTCTAATCATTTTATCCAGGCAGGCCACAACATAAGTCAAATTAGGTGGCAGATTATTGACCATGTAGGTACATTAAGAGGAGGGGGTGACAGGGAGAGGATCCTTAAACAAAAAGAAACTTACTGGATCCATAAATTAGATTGTATGTACCCTAAAGGGTTAAATAGAGAAATAGATTTCTCTGTCTTTCTCTAAATGTAACAGTAAAAATTCAAAACAAAAAACATTTTCTTCAAAAAAAAATTATTTTTTTTTAGTTAGTTTTGGTTTAGTTAAACACATAGGTAAAGTCACTTGTTCACTTAAACACATAGGTAAAGTTTATCAGTAAGATTGGTAAAAGGTGTCAGTAATATACTTTAGAAATATTACTATAGAAATATAAGATTGCAGTAAGACTTGTTCCTATATATTTTCTTGTTTTTAATGACACTTGTACATTCAGTGGAAACTCCTCTAGTAATTGTATTTTTGGTAACTTGAGAGTTAAATTTTATAGGATGTAGTAAAATATGACTAACACTAGAGGGAGTAATTGCTCTGTGTGAAACATTTTGTCAAATCTGTTTGTAATTAATGTTTTAATTGATCAGCCTATATACTGTGGACAGAGGCTGAAGTGTTTTGTATGCATGATTAAGGCTGTGAAGGCCGAAACGTCGCATGTAATGTGAAAATAAAGGTATTTTCTTTTACCTAATTGGTGCTTTGGATTCCATTTGTCTATGTTGCTGTAAGGGTGGCAGTAACCCTTTCTCCACGGGCATCATACAGAACTAAAACCTGCTTTAAGGAACCAACAGGTGCTGTACTCATTTACTACTTTTGTGTCCTTTAAGATGGAAACTATTCGTTCCATTCTTCCCTTGATCCAGGAGGGTCAATTTATGACCATAGTGGATTTAAAGGACGCGTACCTACATGTTCCTATTCACACGGATCATCACAAGTTCCTAAGGCTTGCCTTCCTGGACAATCATTTCCAGTTCGTGGCTCTTCCTTTCGGTCTGGCCACAGCTCCCAGAGTTTTCACAAAGGTTCTGGGATCGCTGTTGGCGGTGCTTCCGTCATGGGGCATTACAGTGGCTCCCTATCTGGACGACATCCTAGTCCAGGCACCATCCTTTCAATAAGCGACATCCCACACCGACATGGTGTTACCTTTTCTGCAATTTCAACTTTCTTAGGAACCATAATAGATTCCCTGTCTATGAAGTTTTTTCTGACAGAAGTCGGGAAATCAAAGATTATCGATACTTGCCTAGTCCTTCAGTCCACTCCTCGGCTGTCAGTGGCTCAGTGCATAGAAGTAATCGGGCTGATGGTGGCAGCAATGGACATCATTCCGTTTGCTCGGTTCCACCTCAGACCTCTACAGTTAGGCATGCTCAGGCAATGGAACGGAGATTGTGCGGACTTGTCTCCTTGAATACTTCTGGAGCAGGAGACAAGGGATTCTCTGCAATGGTGGTTGTCTCTGAATCACCTCTCCCTGGGAACCTGCTTTCGCTGACTATCTTGGGTGATTGTGACAACAGATGCCAGCCTTCTAGGGTGGGGAGCAGTCTGGGGCTCCCTAAAAGTTGAGTGAGTTTGGACTCAGTCTGTTCCTATAAACATTCTGGAGCTGAGAGCGATCTTCAATGCTCTTCTGGCCTGGCCCCAGTTGGCCTTAATCTGGTTTATCAGGTTCCAGTTGGACAATATAACTTCAGTGGCTTACATAAATCAGGGAGGAACGAGGAGTTCCTTAGCGATGACAGAGGTAGCCAAAATAATCCAGTGGGCGGAAGTCAACTCTTGCTGTCTGTTGGCGAACCACATCCCAGGGGTGGACAACTGGGAGGCGTATTTCCTAAGCAGGCAGACTTTTCATCTGGGGGAGTGGTACTCCATCCGGAAGTGTTTTCAAACCTGATTCTCGGGTGGGGTCAGCCGGAATTGGATCTCATGGCATCCCAACAGAATGCCAAGCTCCCGAGATACGGGTCGAGGTCCAGGGACCCCCAGGTGGAGCTGATAGATGCTCTGGCGTTCCCTTGGACCTTCGGTCTAGTATACCTATTTCATCAGTTTGCTCTTCTTCCTCGGGTTATTGCTCTAATCAAGCAGGAGAGGACATTGGTGATCCTCATTGCTCCGGCTTTGCCTTGCAGGATTTGGTATGCAGATCTGGTGGAGATGGCATCCATGCCACCTTGGAGACTTCAGTTGAGGAAGGACCACCTAATTCAGGGGCCCTTTCTTCACCCAAATCTAGTTTCTCTGAAGCTGACTGCTTGGCGATTGAACGCTTAATTTTATCCAAGCAGGGGTTTTCTGACTCGGTCATAGAGACCATGATTCAGGCTTGTAAGCCTGTACCTAGAAAGATTTACCATATGATTTGGCGTAAATATCTCTATTGGTGCGAATCCAAGGGCTACTCATGGAGTAGTTAGGATTCCTAGAATTTTGTCCTTTCTCCAAGAGGGTTTGAAGAAGGGATTGTCGACAAGTTCTTTAAAGGGTCAAATCTCTGCCCTATCTATTTTGTTACACAAACGTCTGGCGGATGTTCCAGATGTACAATCTTTTTGTTAGGCTTTGGTCAGAATCAGACCTGTCTTTTAACCAGTTACTCCTCCATGGAGTCTTAATTTAGTTCTCAAGGTTTTTCTAGGGTCTCCGTTTGAACCCATGCATTCCTTAGATATTAAGTTGTTATCTTGGATAGTTTTATTTCTTCTGCTCGAAGAGTGTCTAAACTCTCGGCATTGCAGTATGAGTCTCCTTATCTTATTTTCCATTCAGATAAGGTAGTTTTACGTACTAAATTAGGATTCTTTCCTAAGGTTGTTTCTGATCGGAACATTAATCAGGAGATTGTTGTTCCTCCTTTGTGTCCTAATCCATCTTCTCAGAACACAATTTGGACGTGGTTCGTGCTTTAAAGTTTTTTACCTGCAGGCAACTAAGGACTTTCGTCAGTCTTCTTTGTTTATGGTTTTCTCAGGAAAATGTAAGGGTCAGAAAGCTACGGCTACTTCTTTTTGGCTAAAGAGTATCATACGTTTTGCATATGAGCTTCCTGAGAGAGTTACGGCTCATTCCACGAGGGCTGTTGCTTCCTCATGGGCATTCAAAAATGAAGCTTCTGTGGAACAGATTTGCAAGGCTGCAACTTGGTCTTCTCTTCACACTTTTTCAAAATTCTACACATTTGACACTTTTGCCTCGGCTGAGGCCGCTTTTGGGAGAAAGGTTCTTCAAGCAGTGGTGCCTTCCGTTTAGGTTCCTTGTCTTGTCCCTCCCGTATCATCTGTGTACTCTAGCTTGGGTATTGATTCCCAATAGTAATTAAGATGATCCGTGGACTCATTGTGTCATAAAAAAAAAAAGAAAATGTATGCTTACCTGATAAATGTATTTCTTTTTTGACACGATGAGTCCACGGCCCGCCCTGTTTTTGAAAGACAGGTTGTTGTTTATTATAAACTTCAGACACCCCTACACCTTGGTTTTTCCTTTCTTTCCTTAACTTTGGTCGAATGACTGGAGTGGGAGGGAAGGGAGGAGCTATTTAACAGCTCTGCTGTGGTACTCTTTGCTGCCTCCTGTTGACCAGGAGTTTAATATCCCATTAGTAATTAAGATGATCCGTGGACTCATAGTGTCAAAAAAGAGAAATACATTTTTTAGGTAAGCATAAATTTTCTTTTATATCCAGGTCTTAATATTTTCTTTTTCTTCAAAGGTTGCAGGCTCAGGGTTTGATCTGCAGCTTGTCCCTTCTTATGGTTGACTCGTCTACGGCTCTTATCCAGTGCCTGGAGGAGATTGTGAGTATGGATCCCTCATGCTGATGTGCTTTTTTTTTTTTGTCTAACCTGCCATATAACAAATTCTTCTGTGATCAGGTTTCAGAGTTTGTGCAGAAAGGGGACATCACCCCTCAGGTGTTGCAGTTGCTCTGGGAGAAGTTCACTTTAAAGTCTCCTTGTTCTCCTTTGGAACGACAAGCATCTGTCATGCTGCTGGGCATGATGTCACGGTAAGCGCCAGTATGAATCAGTCAAGCCCACTTCACTTCCTCCTTGCTAGAGTTTGATCTGTCTTTTTAAACCGTATTTAATATCTGATCTTTGGGTGTTTTTTGCTGTGCTGATGGGTTTTGCCCTTTAGAGTAGGGGATCCGCTCATGTCCTGATGCTAAAGACCTTTTCTTTCTAATGACACGATGAGTCCACGGATCATCTAATTACTATTGGAAATATCACTTCTGCTCAGCAGGAGGCGGCAAAGAGCACCACAGCAAAGCTGTTATATATAACCTCCCTTCTCTCCAACCCCAGTCATTCTCTTTGCCTATGTTAGAGTAAGGAAGTGGTAAAGTTAGGTGTTAGGAAAAAATTCTTTAAGCAAGATTTAATTTTTCAGCAGTGCAAGATTGTGCTGTTTTGTACTAGGGTGTAGCCGTACTCCATATCAGTCTCTTCAGTAGAGCAGTGGTGGCTTTAGAACAATGGGAGCTTGTGGGGTACAATCCTCACTGCGCCTCCCATATATTTATGCTGCCCTAACCGTGCAAGCCTAAGTAAGAGTACTCGGTTTTTGTTTATATCCACATATCAATGTGAGAGAACTGGCCTCTCAAACCTAGTGAGCTGCCGTGCTGCCTGGCAGAAGTCTTAAGGTAAGTGCTAACTTAAATTTTTCTGGGACACGCATACAGAGAAACAGATAGCACTTTCACATTCAAAAAATTGAGGGACAAGTCAAATTCACCTATGATAATGGAATGTTTATTAAGGGCAGCAGAGCAGGCACTGGGGACAAGGAGAATCTGGCTCAGTGATGGTGGTATATTTTTTACCTTTCTCCCGACAGCTGTGATAATACATTTAGCCGATCGGGAGTTTCATGTGGTTATGTCCATGATGGGTGGAGTTTGATATGGCAGCAGTTCCTGTTGAGTGCCTTTTTTCTTTTACAAGATATGACGAGTCCACTGATTTCATCCTTATTGGATTACGCCTCCTGGTCAGCAGGAGGTGGCAAAGAGCACCACAGCAGAGCTGTATATATAGCTCCTCCCCTCCCTCCCACCCCAGTCATTCTATTTGCCTGTGTTAGTGATAGGAAGAGGTAAAGTGAGGTGTGTGTTTAGATTCTTCAATCAAGAAGTTTTTTATTTTAAAATGGTGCCAGTGAGTACTATTTTTCTCAGGGAGAAATAGTCAGTCAATAACTTCCCAAGAGGAGTGGAGACATCTTATTTTCTTCCCTGATGTTGATGATCTTAGCAAACTTATCTAAGATCTTGCTGGTTCCCACAGAGTGGTTGAAGGTAGTGTAAATAAACCTCTTCAGTGTGGAGAACCGTGTCATGCTACAAGCAGCATTGAGGTATGTTCAGTCATTTGTTTCTGGGGATTCTAGATACATCAGAATAGGCTGACATTATTCCCTATCTGGGGAGGGGTAATCAGTATGCACTATATGAAAGGAAATGGTGTACCTGGAATTCCCTTTCATTTTGATTACTTATCAGTGTGTTTGGTGTTTCACTTTGATATACTGTGTTGGCTGACGCTGGAAGATGCGGTTTGCTGCTTAAGGGCTGTAGTTATGTCATTATAACTGGCTTGGCAGAGCGCAATTTTCAATGTATGTTTGCACTTTTATTATTTAAAGTGTGTGTATCAGAGGGGCACATGGCGTTTTATAGTGATTTAAGTTGGGAAATAGACATGTTTTTCTTCCCATGCGGGTCTCAGTACGGCTCGAGTTATGCCCACGGTGGACGGGCCTAATTTTGCGCGCTCAGCCGCGCAGTATTCATCCGGATTGGCAGCAAGGTCCTTGGCTCCATTGGGGCCTAAGTCAGTTTGTACACGAAAGGTACAGAGACTTAGGAGCGCTACTCAAGGAGGATCCGTGTGATCTGGGGGCAGGTAGGCAACACAGCAGAGCTGTGGCGAGGTGCAGGGGCCTGGAGTGTGATAAAAATTAGTATATAGCATAACCACACAAACGGAGCAATATTGTTAAGTTATTTTGGAACATAAGGGCACTTTTTATTGCTGCAAACATTGTTTTGACTGATAGCAGAAAAATTGTTGCGCTTTAATTATTTAAAGGAGCAGTACACTTTTTAGTTCAACATTTTTGACTATATAATTAACTCCAGAGCTCAATATATCAAGTAAAGAACGACTATTATTGCTATTGCTAGTCTGTTTAACATGTCTGAACTTGAGGAAAGTACTTGTTCTATGTGTTTAGATGCCATTGTGGAACCCCCTCTTACTTTTTGTCCCTCATGTACTGAAAGGGCCTTACAATGTAAAGAACAGATTTTCTTTAAGGAAAGTGTGTCTAAGGATGCTTCTCAGTCTGATGAGAATCAGGGTATGCCACTACTTTTTCCCCAAGCGTCACAACCTTTAACGCCCACCCAAGCGACGCCGGGTTCTTTGACCTCGTCCACTTCATTTACTCTGCAGGATATGGCTGCAGTTATGTTATCTACCCTTACAGAGGTTTTATCTAAGTTGCCAGTGTTGCAGGGAAAACGCAGCAGTACTGAAGCCAATTTGAATACTGCGACTTCTGATGCTTTGTTGGCTATTTCCGATGTACCCTCACAAGGATCTGAATTGGGGGTCAGCGAACTTCTGTCTGAGGGGGAACTTTCCGACTCGGGAAGTGTTACCTCAGACTGACTCGGACATCATGTCCTTTAGATTTAAGCTTGAACACCTCCGTCTGTTACTTCGGGAGGTTTTAGCGACTCTAGATGACTGTGACTCTATGGTGGTACTACCAGAGAAATTGTGTAAGATGGACAAATACTTAGAAGTGCCTGCTTACTCTGATGTTTTTCCGGTTCCTAAGAGAATCTCGGAAATTATTACTCGGGAATGGGAAAGACCGGGTATCCCGTTCTCACCTTCTCCCAATTTTAAGAAAATGTATCCCATATCTGACACTGTCCGGGACTCGTGGCAAACAGTCCCTAAGGTGGAGGGAGCTTTATCTACCCTGGCTAAGCGTACAACTATTCCTATTGAAGACAGCTGTGCTTTCAAGGATCCTATGGATAAGAAATTGGACGGTTTTCTAAAAAAATCTAGAAGAGGAGAAACAAGCGCAGGCCCATCAAGGTAGACTTTTTATACACTTTAATGCACACATACAGTTATAAACACTTACAGGATGAAAGTAATCACAAGCATGTCTCCCATTTATGGATATTAAGACGTCCAAATGTCAAACTGTCACAATTTTCGTGTAGCACGATACACGCCACAGGATACAGTCCTTTCTGTTAGATTGCTTAAACCGGAGCTACCAGAGCTCCGCCCCAACGCGTTTCGTCGGCCCTTAGCAGACTTTCTCAAGAGGATGAAAAAGGTTATACCTGTAATTCCCTAACGAGTCCTTTAAAAACGTACTGCGTGCTTCTGATTGGCTGCTGTTCGGCCTATCCGGTAACATCCGGACCTGTCTGTGTGTAAGAGCGTCATTTGACATTCATTCGAGCAGTCAATCCACCTTCTGAACTTTTCATAATTCCAATTGGCTGCTGTTCGGCCTATCCGGTATCGTCATCCGGACTGGCCCCTGTGTGTTAAAGAGTTGTCTGACATGTTCATACAAGCAGCCAATCCGCCTTCTGATGTCCCTGCTGCATAAGTTACAACTGTATTTTCGGCAACCATTATCCGTATACAGCATTGTGTTGATGATGCATGTAAAAAAATACAGCAAAGACTTTTCAGATAAACACAACATATGTACATAAATTAATGGGTAACAGCTACATCAAAGATGGTTTTTTTTTCTCTTGTTAAGTGTATCCAGTCCACGGATCATCCATTACTTATGGGATATTCTCCTTCCCAACAGGAAGTTGCAAGAGGATCACCCACAGCAGAGCTGCTATATAGCTCCTCCCCTAACTGTCATATCCAGTCATTCTCTTGCAAGCCTCAACCAAGATGGAGGTCGTAAGAGGAGTGTGGTGTTTTATACTTAGTTAATTCTTCAATCAAAAGTTTGTTATTTTTAAATGGTGCCGGAGTGTACTGTTTATCTCAGGCAGTATTTAGAAGAAGAATCTGCCTGCGTTTTCTATGATCTTAGCAGAAGTAACTAAGATCCATGGCTGTTCTCACATATTCTGAGGAGTGAGGTAACTTCAGAGAGGGAATGGCGTGCAGGTTTTCCTGCAATAAGGTATGTGCAGTTAATATTTTTCTAGGGATGGAATTTGCTAGAAAATGCTGCTGATACCGAACTAATGTAAGTAAAGCCTTAAATGCAGTGATAGCTACTGGTATCAGGCTTAATAGAGATGCAATCTCTTATAAAAATGTAATATAAAACGTTTGCTGGCATGTTTAATCGTTTTTATATGTATTTGGTGATAAAACTTATTGGGGCCTAGTTTTATTCCACATGGCTGGCTTGAATTTTGCCTAGTAACAGTGTCCTTAGGCTTTCCACTGTTGTAATGAGTGGGAGGGGCCTTTTTTAGTGCTTTTCTGTGCAGCTAAAAATACTGACAGACATTCAGTTTCCCTCTGCATGATCCAGGACATCTCTGGAGGGCTCAAAAGGCTTCAAAGTCGTTTTTGAGGGAGGTAAAAAGCCACAGTAGAGCTGTGGCAGTTGTTGTGACTGTTTG